>NC_047103.1:45580603-45667264 GCF_902500255.1 Thalassophryne amazonica | reverse complement strand
TTCAATGATTGATTAGCGTGACCATATTCGTTCGTGTGACGTCACAGCGTTGTTCCGCGAGAAGAGGCGCGCGCAAGTTTTGCGCCACGCGGGCGCTCGGTGCTCTCGTCGGGCCCTGCGCGCGCCAACACCGGGGGAGTAAAGAGTACAAAGAAATGTGTGGGTGTGAAACGGTACCCTGTCCCTTTAAAAGCGCCCGACAAAAAGCCCATATGATCCCTGAGCTCCAATCACCAATTCCTCCTGCAAAAGCAGCCTCTGCATTTTTGTGTCTCAGTGCTACAGCAGCACGGAGGGCAAGAACTGAGCAGAAAGAAAAAACTGCACAAATGTGACAATCCAACGAACGTTTACATGGCGAAGGGAAAGCTGGTGCGAAAGGAGTTATTGTGGGACTCCTTTGAGCTTCGACACGCTACTGGATCAAAATGGTAGGCTGCAGAGGAGAGCTACATTTTTCCTTGACTTATTTTTTGTCCCTTCTTGGTCTCTTGCATATTTAAGCTACTTAGCAGGCCCATCAAACTTACCAACACTTCTTACCTGTGATGCTTTTCTGCCGCTAGCTGTCACGTCTGTTTTGCACTGGGTGAACTTTATAACTTAATCGACATGGCACAAGTTCCAAATTAAAAGCTGCTCCTGGAAGAATACAATGGCTGCAATAGCTCCACTGATGCAAGGAGTTAAATTATTTGCTGTCACGGAGCTTCTGCAAGGCTCAGGTCGTGACTGGTGCACGTGTAGACAGGTGAGCAGTGACACCACCACACAGGAAGAAAAGAAAAGGAATCACCACTTTACTTTTTCTGTCATTTCCAAGTCGTGTTATCACATAAGATATGAGAAGCAAAGTTAAGATTGTGAAATGACATGCTATAATTATGCCATACTAACTCATAATTGAAATGCACAGAGCCGCTGAGTCACATACTAACTCATAATTGAAATGCACAGAGCCGCTGAGTCACATACTAACTCATAATTGTTAGATACCTGCTGTAATAAGATTCCAAGTTGTAAGTGTGAGTCAGTATATTGTACTTCTGAGATATGAAGTCCTAATTGAAATGCCCAGTCCTATGTGACAGTAAGTCCCTTCTAAGTCAGGTCATTATTGTGAGACAATGAGTCACATGCTAAATTGTAATTATTAGATATTTGCTATGTCAGTTGTGAGATGCCAAATTGTTAGTCTGAAGTAGTAAGTTTGACCTCTGAGATGCTAATTGAAATATTTAGACATGTGATAGTAAGTCATTAGACATCGAGTCACATGTCAAGTCATAATTGGTAAATACCAACTAAGTCATTCTTGTGACATACCAAGTTCGAAGTCTTAGCAAGTTTGACCTCAAGCTATTAAGTCATAGTTGAAATGCCCTGCCATGTGTTGAGCCATGTACAAAGTCTCAATTTTTACCTACTCAGTAAGTCAGAGTTCTGAGCAAGTTTTACCTCAGTATAATAAGTCATAGTTGAAATGCCCCACCATTTGTTGAGCCATATACAAACTCATAATTTTTAGATGCCTACTAAGTCATTGTTGTGAAACACCAAGTTGTAAGTGTAAGCCAATAAGATGGACCTCTGACATAGTCACAGATACCCAACACTATGTGACATGAAAACATAATTTTAAGGCTGTGAGTCATACTAAATTGTAATTGCTAGATAACTGCTCAGAGTTGTGACATGCCAAGTTGTACTGTAAGTGTGAGGCTGCAAATTGGGCTTCTCAGATACTAAGATATAATTGAAATGTTCAGTCGTGTGACAGTAAATCATAATTGTGAGACACTGAGTCACATGAAAAGTCATAATGGTTAGATACCAGCTGTGTTGTAGCAGTCAGATGTCATGTTATAAATCTTAGAGAAGAAGCTTTACCTTGAGATATTAAGTCATAGATGAAATGTGCTGTCATGTGTGACACTAAATCACAATTGACACCCTTAGTCACATACTAAGTCATAATTGTTAGATACCTACTAAGTCATAGTTTTGAGATGTCATAACTGAGGCAGTAAATTGTACTAGATACCAAGTCTTTTGAAATGCCAGTTCATAATTGTATGATCTTCAGTGACAGTTGTGAGATTCCAGGTCCTATTTGTTGGTGAATCAGTCATAAGTGTGAGATGCAAAGTTAGTTGTTTGATACTAAGCCACGAATGTGAGATACTGTCATAATTTTGAGATCATGCCAAGTCATAATTCAGAAATATTTATACATAACTGTGAAATAATTTACAATATAGTTCTGAGGTAGAAAATAATTTTTGAAATAACAAGTGGTAATTGTATGATACTAAGTTTTAACTATGATACACACTAAACCATAATTATGAGATTACCAATCATAAGTCTGAGAGATGCTCAGATGACTAGGTCATATTTCTGTTATATTAAGTGAGTAGCCCAGTCAGAACTGTGAGATACTAAGGGACAATAGTGATATGCAGAGTTAGACTTGTAAAATGCTAGCAATAAGTGTGAGATGCAAAAACATAATTCTGAGATAAGTTATAAGTGCTAGATACTCCATCATAGCTATGAAGCAACAGACAGATCGGTGCAGTGTCTGCAGTGATGCGGTCGCTGTATCGAACCATTGTGGTGAAGAGAGAGTTGAGCAGGGGGGCAAAGCTCTCGATTTACCGATCGATCTACGTTCCGACCCTCACCTATGGTCATGAGATTTGGCTCATCAGATCAGATGTGACAAAATTGATTACATTTTTGTGGCATTATCAGCTGATTTTGTCAACACATACCATCCTAAATATGTTTTTAAGAGAAAAAAATGTTTTTCCAACAACATATATTTATTACCTGACAGAAACATCGATTACTGTAAACTGAATGGTGGGCAATGATAAAGGTAAGTACACGTAAATTGCATGTTGCTTCACCATTGTTCAAACTTCAGGGGTTGAACTATCAGGGGATAAATTACAAAATCCTCGTGCTGACCTTTAGAGCTCTACATGGGCAGGCACCGGAATACATTAAGGACCTGATCCAGCCTTATGTTTCCAGCAGGAGTTTGAGGTCTTCCAATCAGAACCTGCTGATGGTTCCCCGAACTTGTTTTAAAACTCGAGGGGACAGATCTTTTAAAGCTGTGGCACCTCGCCTCTGGAATGAGCTTCCCTGTTCTCTTCGCTCACTGGATTCTGTGGATGTTTTTAGACAGCAACTAAAGACACATTTTTTTAAACTGGCATTTTAGTGTCAATTTATTTTATTGTTCTATATTTGTATGTGTTGTTTTTATTGTCTATATCGTGTGAAGCACTTTGTGACCTTGGTCTGTGAAAAGTGCTATATAAATAAAGCTTACTTACTTACTTACTTCCGTTTATTCGATCACCTGGAATACTCAGCGGCAGGGAGGTCTCTCTTCAGAGTCCAACAGTAGTCAGCCATCATGACTGCGTCCCAGCGACCCTGATACCTGGTCATCATCTCTTTCATGTCCTGATGGACTCTCTCCCCCTGCTCGTCACTCATTGAACCCAGGTTCTCAGGAAACCGGTCCATATGTGAAAATAGGTAGTGCATCTTGACGCTCATGTTGCAGTCCAGGTTTCTGAAAGCAGTCAGCATGTTGTTGACAAGTTCTGCGTAGTTTCTGGCCTTATTGTTGCCAAGAAAGTTCTTTACTACAACCCCTGGCAAAAATTATGGAATCACCGGCCTCGGAGGATGTTCATTCAGTTGTTTAATTTTGTGGAAAAAAAGCAGATCACAGACATGACACAAAACTAAAGTCATTTCAAATGGCAACTTTCTGGCTTTAAGAAACACTATAAGAAATCAAGAAAAAAAGATTGTGACAGTCAGTAATGGTTACTTTTTAGACCAAGCAGAGGAAAAAAATATGGAATCACTCAATTCTGAGGAATAAATTATGGAATCACCCTGTAAATTTCCATCCCCCAAACTAAAACCTGCATCAAATCAGATCTGCTCGTTGACATTGACCCTATGCCATGACATTGATCCTATGTGTCTTTTTGCAAGGAATGTTTTCACACTTTTTGCTCTATGGCAAGATGCATTATCATCTTGAAAAATGATTTCATCATCCCCAAACATCCTTTCAATTGTCCAAAATATCATTGTAAACTTGTGCATTTATTGATGATGTAATGACAGCCATCTCCCCAGTGCCTTTACCTGACATGCAGCCCCATATCATCAATGACTGTGGAAATTTAGATGTTCTCTTCGGGCAATCATCTTTATAAATCTCATTGGAACGGCACCAAACAAAAGTTCCAGCATCATCACCTTGCCCAATGCAGATTTGAGATTCATCACTGAATATCACTTTCATCCAGTCATCCACAGTCCACGATTGCTTTTCCTTAGCCCATTGTAACCTTGTTTATTCTGTTTAGGTGTTAATGATGGCTTTCGTTTAGCTTTTCTGTATGTAAATCCCATTTCCTTTAGGCGGTTTCTTACAGTTCAGTCATAGACGTTGACTCCAGTTTCCTCCCATTCGTTCCTCATTTGTTTTGTTGTGCATTTTTGGATTTTTGAGACATATTGCTTTAAGTTTTCTGTCTTGACGCTTTGATGTCTTCCTTGGTCTACCAGTATGTTTGCCTTTAACAACCTTCCCATGTTTTTTGTATTTGGTCCTGAGTTTAGACACAGCTGACTGTGAACAACCAACATCTTTTGCAACATTGTGTGATGATTTACTCTCTTTTAAGAGTTTGATAATCCTCTCCTTTGTTTCAACTGACATCTCTCGTGTTGGAGCCATGATTCATGTCAGTCCACTTGGTGCAACAGCTCTCCAAGGTGTGTTCACTCCTTTTTAGATGCAGACTAATGAGCAGATCTGATATGATGCAGGTGTTAGTTTTGGGATGAAAATTTACAGGGTGATTCCATAATTTTTTCCTCAGAATTGAGTGATTCCATATTTTTTTCCTCTGCTTGGTCTAAAAAAGTAACCGTTACTGACTGCCACAATCTTTTTTCTTGATTTCTTATAGTGTTTCTTAAAGCCAGAAAGTTGCCATTTGAAATGACTTTATTTTTGTGTCATGTGTGTGATCTGCTTTTTTTCTACAAAATTAAACAACTGAATGAACATCCTCCGAGGCCGGTGATTCCATAATTTTTGCCAGGGGTTGTACCAGAACAAATGCCTTCCACGCTTCCAGTTCCACTTCGTTCATTGAGTTTTCGAACTCTGGATCTCTGATGAGCTTACCGATCTGAGGACCATTAAAGATGCCAGCTTTCAACTTCTCCATGGTCAATCCTGGAAAAGCCTGGCACAAGTAAGTGAAACAGTCACCATCCTTGTCCAGAGCCTTGGTGAACTGCTTGATTATGTTGAGTTTGATGTGCAGCGGTGGGAAGAGTACGTATTCTGTCTCTGTCCACCAGAGGGTCGTTGATGACGTTCCTTTCTTTGCAAGGCTCCAATTCCTCCCGCACAGGCCAGTCCTTCTTTGTGTAATGCTGAGCATGGTCCCTACTATCCCACATGCACAGAAACACATGTGAACAAAAACATAAAAAACGACATGTGGCCATAACTCAAAAACTTGACCTGATTGAGCAAAACCAATGTGATTTTTGGATTCAGCGCATCAGATTCGTCCTAAATCAGCTGAAAAAATGCAGACAACAAATTTGTTGTTGACCAGTGTTATCAGTCGGACCATTCTGGATCAGTGTGCAATTATCGCCTTGAGTTGTGAAATCTGGATCCAGGTAAAGTCCGGGTCACGATGTGAATCACATATTTTGAGTCCTTGTCAACCCTTGGCGGATGATTGCTCTTGTGAGTTATGTTGTCATTTTCATGGCCTAGTACCTCTTAATTATGGCTGGGTACAGTTACATAAGTTTTACATTAATCCTTGATTCAAAATTGCTGAAAGGTTTAATTTATTCTTCAAATATGCTTTTCATTTTGGAAAAGGCTAAATGATTTATCAGCTGCACTAGTTGCCAAGTGTTTTTTCTTCAGATGACAGCAGTAAATTTGACCTTCTGTCACCAGTTGCGCATGAGCTGTGAGTTGAGAGAACATCAGTAAGAAGTATCTATTTCTCTAAAGCCGTCTTCACATCTGTACCTGAACAAAGCAAGGTTTTTTTGTTTAACTTGTGTTTTTTTGTCTTCTGTTCTAACTACTCTCAGATGTGGGACAGTCACTGTGACAGCTGCTTTCCCCACATCGCTGTAAAAATCCTGCTTAGACTGAGGCCACAGTCTGTGATTTTAAAAGCCGGGTTTGGACTGATTGATGAGTGCAGGGTAGTTTATTACATTTATAGATGCCTGTTACTCCAGTGCCAACTGGTGAGCTCACAGTTCATTCACATGTGTTCACATTTTTTGAGGGTGAATCCTTTCATAGTCTGTGTGTGTGGATTTGTATACAATAAATAAGTATCTTTTATGAAACCCAAGAAAAGTGGAAGCATGCAGAAATAATAAAAAAAAAAAAAATCAGCATAAAGAAGGCAAACAGGCTTTTTTGAGCTGTTTATCTTCTTGTCACTACAATATATCTGTTTATGACTGTTTTTTTTATTAACCAGAGTAGTGTTGGATATTTTGTGTGTTACTTTTTTCTTGTTGTTCGGTGTCATTTTGGGACACCTCATTAGGAAAGCATGTGGCTCGTGATGCAGCAGCAGAGTAATCCCACCACACATTCACATCTGGAGGCTTGAGTTAATATCTGGGTCAGGTCAGCGGGGTTAACCCGGGTGCTCACTGGGTGGCGGCAGAAATGTTTGGAGTCGCTGGTCTACCCCCCCCCCCCCCCCCCCCCCATATTTATTTTTTTAGTATGCATACAATTTGATAAAACTATTTGGTTGAATTAGTATTCAGTATTCAGTGGTTTAATTTCAGAAAATGATATAATAGTTAAAGTAGGTAAATGCGAGTGGTGCACAGTGTCGGCCTGCTGATAATTTAATTCCATTGGTTGTTGTCTGGCCCCGCTGGGCTCCTTCTCACACACTGCTGATAGTTTTACATAACTGCCTATTCAGGCCATTCTGGCCCACTCCTGACTTTGGGGCTTTGCCATCTCTGGGTGCTGAGTGAGGATCCGTCTTTAGTCCTGGTGACAAGTGCAGACAATCCAGACCTCGGCAGCAAAACCCCATCCTCGGCCCCCCAGCTCTCCGTGGAGACTCGGACAATTTGCGCTGTTAATTTGTGCCCAAGAAATTAAAAAAACACAAGACAAGGCAATGCAGATGTCAAAGTAAACCTTGCTGAGTTTATGTGAGGACTCTTTATTGCTGAAGGTGAAAAGTGGCATAAACTTGTTTGAAGCAGCTTTTTAAAAAGACAAGCTTGGAATAAATGGAGTGTCTTGTTTTGTCCCCCCAACTTCCCACATTATGGTAGCAGCAGTAACAATACTGGTGAGCTTTCATCTTGGGAAAGGTTTACTCTGATTTAGCCCCTGTGGCACTTGTTCCAAATGACTTTGAAATCTGTTGCTAAACAAGCAGAATATCTTTTTTTCCTCTTTTTTCCCCACAGCTTGCTATTAGGTGTCTGTTGGCTTTTCTTTGTCACATATTTAGAGAGCTTAAACGGGCTCTTCTAAACTGTTGTTGTAACTTTTAGGCCTGACAGCAAGACTTGGTAAGTGATGATGGGAATGAGTGAAGAATTTATTCCCTTTGCTGGTATCAGCTTGAGCAGCAAAAATGCAGATACATGAGCGAGTTAGTCCATCCCAGCCAGTTTGTGTACACAATAATCCAAAAATAATAAATGCTATCATCTTTTAACTCAACAAATTAAAAGAACACATGATGACAACAAAGCTTATTGCTGGTGACATTTGATGCACCAGATCAAAAGAGCAACTTTGTTTTGCCTGTGTAATGTCCCATTTACATGTCTGCCACCTGCTGGACAATGAGTGAATGCTGGATAAGTTTTAAAAAAAATTATCAACAGCTGTGGCTAAAACTCACATGTTGTCTGTTTGCCTCTTAAACACATTATTTCACACTGCCTAGCGAACAACTTGGCAGTCATGAGGTGAAACATGATGTGGGCAAATCCAAGGTGAATTCATACAACAGAATGGAAAAATAAAAATGGAATTAAACATTAAAGATGGATTTGTGGCAGGGGATGGTGCCATATCTTTTTGGTGTTACTGCAAGTTAGTGATTATAAATTCGAAACACTGTTTTAGAATGTTTCAAAACCTGTTTTGAACGTTGTTCTGGAGTCTGTGTCAAAGGGTATGTTAAAAAGTAAAACATCTCCAGATGTGATAAATGTGTTCTCGACACATTACAAACTGATTCAAAGCAAATGCTCTAAAACATTCCAGTGTGGTTTGCATTTTCTGATGTCAACACATATTAAAGCACAAGTGAATGAACCAGGGCAGCACAGTGGCTTAGTGGTTAGCACTGTTGCCTCAAAGCAAGGAGGTCATGTCAATTCCCACCTGTGGCCTTTCTGTGTGGAGTTTGCATGTTTTCCCCGTGTTTGCATGGGTTTCCTCCAGGTGCTCCGGTTTCCTCCCATATCCAAAGTCATGCGGGTTAAGTGGATTGGAATCTTTAAATTGTCCGTAGCAGTGCGAGTGGGTGTGAATGTGTTTGTTTGTCTGTTTGTGTCCCTGCGACAGACTGGCGTCCTGTCCTGGGTGTACCCCGCCTCGCGCTCTATGACTGCTGGGATAGGCTCCAGCCCACCGCGACCCTCAATTGGACTACGCGGTTGAAGATGTGTGTGTGTGAATGTGAATGTGAATGAACCAGGACAACACTGTTTTTGAATTTCTTATTCGAAGGTTACAGTCACCACAGGGCCTGTACAGTGTGTTTAGTTTATTTAAATAAATGGTTTGAAAGCTCACATTTTATACTCCATTTTAACAAGTTTAACAGCTCTCAGAGGTCCCCAAAACATGTCTTTGAAGTTTCTTGTTAAAAATCCACTTTGATCCTGGATTATAGCATGCCTGTTTCTGTTTCCGTGTCTGTCACTTTAAATGCAAATGAGGTGGTTGGTGTGCTTTGCTTATAACGTTGAAGTGTTTGCTTTAAGGCCCCTTCACACATAGTATGAATAAGTACAAATCAGGGTGAAACAGCTTGTATTAGCCAACCACGAAAACATCGAGCTGACATCGGGAGGGACACATGGTCGGGCAGGCGTGAACAATCCCGCTGGGACGGTTTCATGCATGCTCGGCGTGAACGCAGTGCGAGCAGCTGGAGCATGTGTAACCACATCACGCAGCTACTGTGGGGAAAAAAATACATGCCACTTACGGGATTTGAACATGCAATTTACAAAAGTTCTGATTGCCAGACAGAAAATTTACCACTGCACTACCATCGCTGTCCTAAGAAAAGGTGCATAAAATGCCTGAAATCAACAAGAATCAAATAAAGAAATAAATAAATAAACCACACACCATAAAAAACACTGCATTGTATTGAATCCTTCTTATCGGGCAAACAATACAAGTATGAACCGTCTGGTCCTCTGTAGATGACCCATGGTCACAGACGTACAGTCATGAAATGACATGAATGAAGCAGTTTGTTCTTATCATGTCCACATCTGCTGGCCTGGTGTGTTCTGGCCCCCCGCGCGTGTCGGGCCAGACATGCGTGTCCTGTCGACGATGTTATGATCTGATAGTCTGTTTCATCTGGGACTAGGGATGGGTATCGAGAACTGGTTCCTTTCGAGTATCGTTAAGAAATGATTCGATCCACCGACATCAATAAGCTTTGTGCTTAATGATTCTGTTATCGGTCCTTGCAACAGGTGACCACATTTTTTAAGTGCGCCACGAATGTGCTGTCCCCCGCCGAGCAACAGAAATGCTGTGCGAGTGTGTGGTGTGCCCCCCCAATCAACACATATGGTGTGCGAGTGTCCTCTTCCCCTGCCACACAAATGGAATGGTGTACGAATGTGCACCCCCCCCTTCCCCACCAACACAAATGGCGTGCCAGTGTGTCTGTGTCTCTCCCCCGAAACCACAGTCCAACATTATGGCGTTGCAACTGAGGTAGATGGATGGATGTGCTGTGCATTTGTACACTTAATGCTTGGTTGGGACTCCTTTTGGGATGAATTACGGCATCGGTGTAGCGTGGCATGGAGGTGATCAGGCTGTGGCACTGCTGAGGTGTTATGGAAGCTCAGGTTGCTTTGATAATGGCCTTCAGCTAGCTAATCCGCTAGCAAAAACATTAGCTTCCCACCCCTATTCCTCACTCTTCTCCTTCTTGTATGGTTACTCAGTTTTTGAGAACTGTCTACTCCATACAGATTTATCATAGAGTGCCATACTGTTTCTGTTTCTACATAATTGATGTCAATAAAGACCAAGACATATTCATTGTCTTGAAAATGTTGATGTATCCATCCCCTGACTTGCCAGAAGAAGATTGAATGTAAAAGTGAAACATAGCTGGTCTCACTACTGTTTTGTAAACTTTCCGCTTCACCCTTGCTGATATTCTTCGGTCACAAATCACTCCTGCCACCTTTCTCCACCCACTCCACCCTGCCTGCACTCTCTTCTTCACCTCTCTACCACACTCTCCATTACTTTGAACAGTTGACCCCAAATATTTAAACTCATCTACTTTCACCACTTCTACTCCTTGTAACTGCACTATTCCACTGGGCTCCCTCTCATTCACACACATGTACTCAGTCTTGCTTCTACTGACTTTCATTCCCCTTCTCTCCAAAGCATATCTCCACTTCTCCAGACTAGACTCAACTTGCTCTCTACTCTCACTACAGATCACAATGTCATCTGCAAACATCATAGTCCATGGGGACTCCTGTCTGATCTCATCCGTCAACCTGTCCATCACCACTGCAAACAAGAAAGGACTCAGAGCTGATCCTTGGTGTAATCCCACCTCCACCTTGAATGAGTCTGTCATTCCGACTGCGCATCTCACCGCTGTCACACTATTCTTGTACATGTCCTGCACTACCCTAACATACTTCTCTGCCACTCCAGACTTCCTCATACAATACCACAACTCTTCTCTTGGCACCCTATCATAAGCTTTTTTCTAAGTCCACAAACACACAATGTAACTCTTTCTGTCCTTCTCTGTACTTTTCCAACAGTATTCTCAGAGCAAACATTGCATCTGTAGTGCTCTTTCTCGGCATGAAACCATATTGCTGCTCACAGATCTTCACCTGTTTTCTAAGCCTAGCTTCTACTACTCTTTCCCATAACTTCATGCTGTGGCTGATCAGCTTTATGCCTCTGTAGTTGCTGCAGCTCTGCACATCACCCTTGTTCTTGAAAATAGGAACCAGCACACTTCGTCTCCACTCCTCAGGCATCCTCTCACTTTCCAAGATTTTATTAAACAATCTGGTTAGAAACTCTACTGCCATCTCTCCTAGACATTGCCATGCCTCCACTGGAATGTCATCTGGACCGACTGCCTTTCCACTCTTCATCCTCTTCATAGCAGCCCTCACTTCTTCCTTGCTAATCTCTTGTACTTCCTGATTTACTCTCACCACATCATCCAGCCTTTTCTCTCGCTCATTTTCTTTATTCATCAACTCTTCAAAATATTCCCTCCACCTTCTCAGCACACACTCCTCACTTGTCAGCACATTACCATGTGCATCTTTTACCACCCTAACCTGCTGCACATCCTTTCCAGCTCTGTCCCTTTCTCTGGTCAATCGGTACAAGTCCTTTTCTCCTTCCTTACTATTCAACTTCCTGTACAGCTCGCAATATGCCTTTTCCTTTGCTTTTGCCACTTCTCTTTTCGCCTTACGCCGCATCTCCTTGTATTCCTGTCTACTTTCTTCATCTCTCTGACGATCGCAAAACTTTTTCACCAACCTCTTTCTCCTTATGCTTTCCTGGACCTCTTCATTCCACCACCAAGTCTCCTTGTCTTCCTTCCACTGTCCAGATGTCATACCCAGTACTGTCCTAGCTGTCTCCCTCACCACATCTGCAGTACTTTTCCAGTTGTCCAAAATTGCTTCCCCTCCAACCAGTGCTTCTCTCACCTGCTCGTTAAATTTCACACAACAGTCTTCCTCCTTCCGCTTCCACCATCTGATCCTTTGTTGAGCTCTCACTCTCTTCTTCTTCTTTACCTCTGAAGTCATCCTACAAACAACCATCCTGTGCTGTATAGTGACACTCTCTCCTGCTACCACCTTACAGTCTGTGATTTCTTTTAACTTGCATCTCCTATAAATAATGTAGTCCACCTGTGTGCACCTTCCTCCACTCTTATATGTTACCCTGTGCTCCTCCCTTTTCTTAAAGTAGGTATTCACCACAGCCATTTCCATCCTTTTTGCAAAATCAACTACCATCTGTCCTTCCCCATTCCTATCCTTGATACCATATCTACCCATTACTTCCTCATCACCTCTGTTCCCTTCACCAACATGCCCATTGAAGTCTGCTCCTATCACCACTCTTTCATGCTTGGGCACACTCTCCACCACCTCATCTAACACACTCCAGAAATCTTCTTTCTCCTTCATCTCACAACCTACCTGTGGGGCATATGCACTGATGATATTCATCATCACCCCTTCAATTTCCAACTTCACACTCATCACCCTGTCAGACACTCGCTTAACCTCCAACACACTTTTAACATACTCTTCCTTTAAAATGACCCCCACACCATTTCTCTTCCTGTCCTCACCATGGTACAACAGCTTGTACCCACCGCCGATGCTCCTGCTCTTACTTCCCTTCCACTTGGTCTCTTGCACACACAATATGTCTACCTTTCTCCTCTCCATCATATCAGCCAGCTCTCTCCCTTTACCAGTCATACTACCAACATTCAAAGTCCCCACTCTCATTTCCACCCTTCTAGTTTTCTTCTTCTCCCACTGTTCCTGGCAACGTTTTCCTCCTCGTCGTCATCTTCGCCCAGCAGTAGCCCAGTTTCCACCGGCACCCTGTTGGGCAATAGCACCGGTGGCGGACGTTGTTAACCCGGGCCGCAACCGATCCGGTATAGGAATTCGATTCTGAGTCTGCATAGTTCGGTTGGCTTGTTTTACGCCAGATGCCCTTCCTGACGCAACCCTCCTCATTTATCCGGGCTTGGGACCGGCACTCAGAATAAATTCTGCCTTCGAACAGCTCTTTAAATATCATCTGAATCATCTACCTGTTGCCATATGTACAGAATGGCTGGATTGTCATTCCTACACTCATATTGTTATATTTAATAAAAAATAATGAGCGCATGCAGGAGCTGCTGCTGCTGTTGCTGCTGCCGCTGCATTCAAGTACCGTCGGAAATTACACAACTTTTTTGTTGTTTCAAATTAGCAGTTGCTTGTGGAAAAATAATTAATTGTATTCACACAAAAGATTAATTCTGGCCTATATAAGATGCCTGAGCCCAGTGAAGCTGACCCCCCACCCAGATAAAAAAAAAAAAAAAAATCCAAGCAAGCAGGCTGAATTTGCCCTGTAATTTCCAACGATACATGAACGCAGCACTCAGAAACAGCTTCTGTACTGTATGAAAACATTCATCTGGTCGAACAAAGTCAGACTAAAACCTAATGTTACAAAAACTAAGCAAACGATAAAAAAAACATCAAGAAGACAGCAAAACTTAATACAGACAAATTGAGGTTTTCGGTGGCATTTGTTCAAATTTTTCCAACAGTTTAAAAATTCTGACGAAGCGCCAGCTGCAGGAATGAAGCTGATCGAAGGTTAAACGATGCCAATGAAAGTCAACGAAAGTCCAGATTTCTTGTTTCATTTGGGCTTTGTTGCCCTTCGTTAAGTGCTGTGTCACTGGGCTTTAAGCACTTCAGAGATCTGAAATTGAAACTTTTTTCATTGTGTGTTTTGTATCTCTATTTTCCAGATCCATTTCATCAACAGTATTTACTGAGTTCTTAATCTTGACACAAACAACATTTCTTCTATATTTCATAAAGATTAATTTGTGTTTTAAGTGGTCCTGCTATCAGATGACAGGCTTTTCAAATGAATTGATTGCATCTTCTATTTTAAATTGTCCAAGCCCATATTCTCAGATGGCCATTGATTTGTTGGAACTGTGTGTCTCCAGTAAGTTGATGCTTCTCCTCCACATCCTTTTTCTTGCTGTCCCCTCTGACCTTCTTGTCAGACATTTCAACTGGAGAGTTGTACAGTATTTAAATTTGCATTTTTGACGTGGTCATTGCTGTGCTTTTTTTGGATGGAGGGGATTTTGTCACTTGATACTCAACAAGTTCACATTTCTTTGTATAGTAATTAAAAAAATGTCCCCTTCAATATCAAAGTGGAAACATACCTCTACAACTTGATCTTAAAGAAATCAGAACAAATCACAGAATAATAGGTTGTATATTGGTATGTCTGAGGATGTATTTTTAATTCCCTCGATCCCAACTAAGCAGTAAACATCGATGGTGTCGGATGAAGCCTTCCTGGAAATCAAAAATATTGCAGTTCCTTGACAGACCGCTTGATGCTGGCTCCAAAACAGTGCATATTCCCATAGGAGTGCATGTTAAAATGTCCAACTTTAGAGCAGAAATAAACATATTTACATCCTGGTACAAGAAAAGCTGTTTTGGTCCCTACAGATAGTTTCCTGCTCCATGACAACTGTATGAGTGGGTGATTTTTTTTTTTTTTCCTGACTTCTTAGATGTTTTAAGTCATAAAGTCCTGTATAATTGTGGGCACATTTGCTTTGAGTGACGTCTCCTGAGCTGAGCATCTCAGAGTCCGTTGGATGCGGTTATTTGCTGCTGTGTCAGTTTGTTTGGAGTATTTTATTGAAAACATCTGGAATATTATAGATTATGTGGAGAAATGTCCTAAAGGATCTTCTAAGACATCTCTTCTGTAGTTTTCACGCTGAGTGAAGCTCTCGTCGGATTTAATGATAACGACGTAAACACTTGAAGCAGCTGTCGATGGGTTCATCCGTTAGGTCTACTTAATGTACACTTAATGAGAAAATAAGACATTATCAGACATAAGAATAAGAACTTTATTAATCCTGAAGGAAATTGTTTTGCCAGAGTGTCGACACAGTAAACAGTAAATGTTGCCTTTTTTTTTCTTTTTTACAGTGACAACGGTGAGTACATGTTTATGCAAAATGACTGAAGACACTTGCACAATATGTTGACAGTATTGCACATAGCTCTGAGTAACTGAAAAAGTGATCATTGTGTATTCATTCTGTTGTTCCAGAAGCAGTTTCTGGAGCCATACGGCGCTCTTTGAGTTGCCGTTTTTATGTAACTTAACCTGGAACTATCATCTCTCACCATGACTTGGGTTCTCACTGGGCTGGAAGGTCGTATCCGTGAGTACTTGGGAATTGTATATTCCCAAACTGACCTACCAACCCGCTTTCTGAGCAAAGTCCTTCAGGCAGGACAGGTTGCACTTGAGTGACCTTCACATTGTGAATCCCAAAATAGTTCTGGCTTCTGTGGTCTCAGGACCGTTCAACAATGGCTCAGAACTTTTAATGTGCACACCAAAGCAAACTGTTATGAGAACTGCTGCGCAGTCCCCAAAAATATGATTTAATAAACACCCAAACCAAAGCTAGTCTGTTAGGACTCAAGGGAAGGATGTGCTCAGGCTTCTTTTGTGACACACTGAGCCACCCATGCTCCAGCTGTTCATGCATTAATGAGTTATTCATGAATAAGCGCGGTCGCTGCTGTCAACATGGCGATGCCCAGACATGGGCTTCATATCAGCTGTTCTGGGTCTTGATAGAAAACCTATGGGTGACACCCCGCAGGCTTTGTCCAGTATACATACCCTGGCAGAATTTTAGATTTTTTTTTTTTGTCCATTTTTCAGAGAATATGAATGATAACACAAAAACTTTTTTTTCACTCATGGTTAGTGGTTGTGTGAAGCCATTTGTTGTCAAACAACTGTGTTTACTCTTTTTATATCATAATGACAAAAGTTACTACCCAAATGACCCTGAAAAGTTTATATACCCCTGTTCTTAATACCGTGTATTGTCCCCTTTAACATCAATGACTGCTTGGAGTATTTTGTGGGAGTTGTGGATGAAGCTCTTTATTTTCTCTGATGGTAAAGCTGCCCATTGTTCTTGGCAAAAAAGCCCCCTGTTCCTGTAAATTCCTGGGCTGTCGTGCATGAACTGCACATTTGAGATCTCCCCAGAGTGGCTCAATGATATTAAGGTCACGAGACTGAGATGGCCACTCCAGAACCTTCACTTTATTTTGCTGTAGCCAATGACAGGTCGACTTGGCCTTGTATTTTGGATTGTCATGTTGGAACATCCAAGTACACTCAACAAAAATATAAACGCAACACTTTTGGTTTTGCTCCCATTTTGTATGAGATGAACTCAAAGATCTAAAACTTTTTCCACATACACAATATCACCATTTCCCTCAAATATTGTTCACAAACCAGTCTAAATCTGTGATAGTGAGCACTTCTCCTTTGCTGAGATAATCCATCCCACCTCACAGGTGTGCCATATCAAGATGCTGATTAGACACCATGATTAGTGCACAGGTGTGCCTTAGACTGCCCACAATAAAAGGCCACTCTGAAAGGTGCAGTTTTATCACACAGCACAATGCCACAGATGTGGCATGCTGACAGCAGGAATGTCAACCAGAGCTGTTGCTCGTGTATTGAATGTTCATTTCTCTACTATAAGCCGTCTCCAAAGGCGTTACAGAGAATTTGGCAGTACATCCAACCAGCCTCACAACCGCAGACCACGTGTAACCACACCAGCCCAGGACCTCCACATCCAGCATGTTCACCTCCAAGATCGTCTGAGACCAGCCACTCGGACAGCTGCTGAAACAATCGGTTTGCATAACCAAAGAATTTCTGCACAAACTGTCAGAAACCATCTCAGGGAAGCTCATCTGCATGCTCACCGTTCTCATCGGGGTCTCGACCTGACTCCAGTTCGTCGTTATAACCGACTTGAGTGGGCAAATGCTCACATTTGCTGGCGTTTGGCACGTTGGAGAGGTGTTCTCTTCACGGATGAATCCCGGTTCACACACAGGGCAGACGGCAGACAGCGTGTGTGGCGTCATGTGGGTGAGCGGTTTTCTGATGTCAATGTTGTGGATCGAGTGGCCCTTGGTGGCGGTGGGGTTATGGTATGGGCAGGCATCTGTTATGGACGAAGAACACAGGTGCATTTCATTGATGGCGTTTTGAATGCACAGAGATACCGTGATGAGATCCTGAGGCCCATTGTTGTGCCATACATCCAAGAACATCACCTCATGTTGCAGCAGGATAATGCACGGCCCCATGTTGCAAGGATCTGTACACAATTCTTGGAAGCTGAAAATGTCCCAGTTCTTGCATGGCCGGCATACTCACCAGACATGTCACCCATTGAGCATGTTTGGGTTGCTCTGGACCGGCGTATACGACAGCGTGTACCAGTTCCTGCCAATATCCAGCAACTTTGCACAGCCATTGAAGAGGAGTAGACCAACATTCCACAGGCCACAATTGACAACCTGATCAACTCTATGCGAAGGAGATGTGTTACACTGCATGAGGCAAATGGTGGTCACACCAGATACTGACTGGTATCCCCCTCCAATAAAACAAAACTACACCTTTCAGAGTGGCCTTTTATTGTGGACAGTCTAAGGCACACCTGTGCACTAATCATGGTATCTAATCAGCATCTTGATATGGCACACCTGTGAGGTGGGATGGATTATCTCAGCAAAGGAGAAGTGCTCACTATCACATATTTGGACTGGTTTGTGAACAATATTTGAGGGAAATGGTGATATTGTGTATGTGGAAAAAGTTTTAGATCTTTGAGTTCATCTCATACAAAATGGGAGCAAAACCAAAAGTGTTGCGTTTATATTTTTGTTGAGTGTACGTCACATGCCCAGCTGATGAGTGCAAATTTTCCTCCAGTATTTTCCAATAACATGCTGCATTCATCCTGCCATCAATTTTGACTAAGTGTCCTGTGCCTTTGTAGCACACACATCCCCAAAACATCAGTGATCCACCTCCGTGCTTCACAGTTGGAAGGGTGTACCTTTCATCTTAGGCCTTGTTGACTCCTCTCCAAATGTTACATTTATGGTTGTGGCCAAAAAGTTCAATTTTGGTCTCATCGCTCCAAGTGGCTTTGTTCTCTGTGCTATTTGGTGTATTGTAAGCAGGACACGTTGTGGCATTTCCATAGTAAGGGCTTTCTTCTGGCTACTCGAACATGCAGCCCATGCCTCCTTATTTTGCATTTTGAAACAGTCACACCACTTTTTTCCCCAGAGAGTTCTGTATTTCACTTGAAGTTATTTGTGGGTTTTTCTTTGCATCCTGAACAATTTTCCTGGCAGTTGTTGCTGAAATTTATAAAATTCATTATGATTTTAAAAAGTAAACACAGTTGTTTGACAATAAATGGCTTCAAATAACCACTAACCATGTGTGGGGAAAAAAAGGTTTTGTGTTATCATTGATATTCTCTGAAAAAAGGGCAACAAATCAAAAATTCTACCAGAGTATGTAAACTTTTGAGCACAACTGTAACAGTTAAGCAAATGTCCACAAAGCTCAATTTTGGTCATGTTGGACTGTAAAACATTCTTCCAGCTGACTTCAGAGTCTCCAGTCTCTTTTGTTTCTGCAATGGCTTCACAAACTGTAGAAGCCTCTTCTGTTCAGGTAGATGAAATTTCTTATAAGAATTACCGGATTTCCAGACATGGAGCCTACGGCTATTTATACCAGACATTGTTACATTTGACTTCAGATAAGTCATATTAAAGAAAACGCTAACTGCAACCCTAAAGCCCCCATCATACATAGCAAGAATTTGCAGGAACCAGCACGATACGGCAAATATTGCCATAATCTGATGCAGTCGGGAAGAAAAGAGGTGTGGTCAACAGTGTCAGAATGCATCCATATTACCTCATCCACACCTGCACAATGGCATCCAAAGCGCTTGTAAACAGTTTAGATGACGCAGACTGCTGTCAGACGGCCATAAAAGGCACTGACGACTGTCCGATGTCCAAATGTCTGAATGGCAAACACGGGACCGGACTGGGAGGGAGCGCTGCATTCCTCACGGGCACGTGTTTACAAGTGCATAGTGTGTTCGCGTGGGCTGCAGCTATAGATTATTTTAGTAATCGAGTATTCTATCGATTATTCTGGTGATTAATCGAGTAATCAGATAAAAAGTACTTCTGCGTTTTTAAACATCAATTGTCCAGGGCTCTCCCTAAGCAATGGCACAATGTCCCTGTGCCAAAGTGTTGGCATTTTGCTGAAATGGTGATGGGATGTGGCTTTCTGTTTTGTTTTCTCCAACTTGTAAAATTTAACCATTTTTAATTTTTGTTTGTTTTTAATAAAGGTTGATTTACTGGGTCCCTGCGTGATGTATTTTTTAATCCCTCTTTCTCTGCAATTCAGCAGATGCATTTCAGCTGGAGGTTGAACATGCAGCCTCAGTCATTTTTTTTATTATTATTATTTTATTTAAGTTACTGTGTTTGTGAAGTGTTGTGTGTTGCCCCAAAAAAGCAAAAATTAAAAAGTCAAACTCTCAGTGTGAGTCTGAGGGAAACAGAAGAAAGAGTGGACTTCTGCTGTTTGTCAGTGTAGCCGGGGACAGAGCTGTGACTCGCCCGGTCTGAGAGCCCTCACACTGGGTAGAGAGAGACGGCAGCCGGCCGCCGGGTCAGTAGTCCCTCCCCACGTAGAGCAGACCGTGTGTTTTTTGAAACTAGACAAACACACTGCTTCGCTTTAAATACACAGTAAGTCTATTTCAGATGATCAGAGTGGACCATCTTTCTTTTAAAAGGCATTATTTTACTCTATGTGTCACGTTAGAAAGCGGTAGCTATCGTTGCTAATTTGATTAGCTGTTATGCTCCAGTCTTCTGTTTTTTTTTTCTGCAGATGTTGCAGCACCACACACAGGTCTGGCATATGTACTACAATGTTAAACGAAGCTTCGAGGCACAGAATTTGCCTCGAACATTTTTTGTAATCGAGTTATTTGAGTTACTCGATTAATCGTTTCAGCCCTAGCTGAAATTATCACTCAGCTGTGTGTGTATCCATAACGCTGCATGAGCCACAAAGCGCGGGCACGTGCCAATGGACAGTTTTGCTGAAAGTTTGCTGGCAGTGGGCCAAGCAGTCCCATGCGTCAGATGGAGCCTTTCCAGTGAACTTTAATTTCTGTATTTTGTGTTTTGGCTCTCTTCAGCAGCACAACACAACTCTGGACACCACGATGGTTAGATTATCACATGGGATTTCATTTTTGCATTGTTGATTTCTGCACACAGCAGCCGGGTGAAAGGATTTTAACCACAGGCTGTGGTCCGGCTTCACGTCCACACTGCACTCCTGGACTGCTGTTGGAGGTGAGATTCATGTTTATTAATGCTATCACAGCCTGGCACAACACTTCCATGTCATATCTCCTGCAGAGTTAGAAGGTGATCATATATTACAGCGGTCACATCCCTTCATCTCCGAGCCTGATGCATGCAGTGACGCATTACTGCGCACCACGGAGAGGCACAGCTGCCCGTGTTTATAAAGATATCATAGAGACAATAGTTCACATTATTTACATCACCCATGGGAAGGAATGGACAAATATCTGTACTGTAAGGTCTGTTGTGTCTATAACAGCCTGTTCAGATTCGCGGCGGCATGCGCACAGTAGCGCATGGTGCTTTCGGTTTGATAGTCACTGTTTACATTCACTGTACATATTAATCATTCAGAATTATCACGTTGAAGCGTGCCACATACATTTCAACAGTTCCTTTGCGCTCCACAGGGGGTGGTGGACATTATTATACATAGCATGAGCAGGTCATACAAGCAGGCTTTGCTGTGCCAGATCCATCTCAAGGTTCCCTCGTATGCACTCGAATTGTTTCAGGTCCTGTTTTGCCGCCATCAGAATATGTAAATTGTGGTCAGATGGTCCTCAGATTGCACATGGACCGCTGTTGGATAGGTGTCCCATCTCGACGGCGCTCGGAGAGTTTTGAACATGTGCGTTACACTCGGGCGCCGCCGAACGATTTTGACCAACTGTGTGGGCTCTCACAGATGGCTGTCATAGCGTTTTGGAACTGAATCCCGACACTTTTCGGATGTGTGCCGATTCGTCATTCTGACACCATTCTGCATGATTCTGGCTATGTGTGATGGGGGTATAAAAGCACCTTGACACTTGCATGCATTTAACCCCCACACTGCCGCACAATTCGTTGTGCCAATGCGACCACCGTGGTTGGCTGGATGCCGCGCTTAGTGCTGCTGGACGCTGCATTATATAAAATAATTATTTCAGAGCAGATTAATCATTTTCTCTGAGTTTTACTGATGAAAACACCTCTAATCACTCCGGAATCACAGAGGGAATTTCTACAGGTGCTGCTTTTCTCGTGTGTTTAACTCTGGGGTCAACCCCATCGTATACGATGGCGGAATACAAGTTTTATTTAATGATACACAACTTTTTAATGATATTAGATAGAAACTTACTTTTTTGCAAAAAAGTACACTCTGCGGATTTTCGAACCAGCCCTTCTCCATGCTTGTAGTCCTCATAGAAGCTGTGTGATGATGTGCACAATGTGAGTGTCCAATCAGGAATTGGTTCACCATCACATGGTTTTTCAATATCCAGTCGTAGAGCAGAGCAATCTCACGTGGTGCACCAAGGAGTGTCAGTAGAAGAGATGTTACTAGTTGGCCTGTGAATGTTGTTTGAATAATCCTCTCTCGCTCCAATATGTCAAGCACTGTTACGCATATGAATGGAAGTGATCAGCGTAAGAGGGCTTCATACAATCTCATGTGGTGCACCAAAGAGTAGAAGAGATGCTTCACTGCTTGGCCTGTGAATGTTATTGAATAACCCTATGGCAAGCTCTCTCACTCCAGCAATTCACACATAAAGCACCGTTTACGCATATGAATTGAACCAGGGGAGGGGCCCCTCAAAGTGTGAAAGTGTTGTTTTCAGTGCAGGAAAACACTCCAAAAACAACAGTCAACTCCATGGAAGTGCAACATTTGTGATGTGGAAGACAGAAATTGCTTTGAGATGTAGCATGAAGACCAAAAAACGCATAGACCATTTTGTATATATTGACCAAAAAACGCATAGACCATTTTGTATACATTGTTCAAAATATGCATTTGTGTTTATTGGTAGAACCTTTATTTTGTACATTCTTTTGTACAAGATCCCAAACTACCTTTATAAAGTGTCAAAAAAGATGTTTATTATAGTTTGTTGTGTGTTTTGAATAAATGTGTGTGAAAATTATTTCCGCTTTATTTTTTTCTTTTCTTATTTCTGATTGTAAACCTTTATTACACTTATAAAACACCACTATTTTATTTATTTATTTATTTATTTTGAAAGTACAGGTTGTCCTGCAAAAAAGAGACATACTACTTGATTGTGGGATGCAGGCTGAGCTTTTAACAGCAATAATAAAACATTTATGCTAGGTGAATGAACTGTCCAAAAAATGTCCTCAGACCCCAGGGGCATGGAGAACGCATTTGGAATGATCTCAATGGTAATTTTTAATCATTTTTATATTGTAATGGCTTTGTGAAACAGTTGCATTTTTATTCCTTCTTATGAGTATCTGTAAAATTATGTTTATGATAGATTTAACATCTTGTCATAATCGTTCAGATGAGCTGCACTGTGGTGCGGTGCACTGATGCAATGACTTGCACCGACACTCAGTGTTTTTTAATTGTTTGTGCAATATTCACATGTAGTTCACAAAATTAATGCATGCCAGAGATTTTGAAAATTTAAAAATTTTCTTTGCACACTTGCACGTAGCCGCGCACAGTTTACCATGGTTTACAATGAGTTTACTCTCGGGTGCCAGATTGCATGCCAGTGCATGGATCAAATTTGTGCAAGTGTCAGGGCACATTAACGGTTAGGGGTCAGCCTGTGGTTAACATGCATTCATTCACTAACACAAGGCTGCATATGCTAATGCCATCTTGCATCAATGCACCAAAGTCTGGTATAAATATCAGTAAATGCCACATCTGAAGAAGACAGATTTCCCTGGCGTGTTCTTTTGTCACACTACTAATTCATCACACGTTGTACTGTCCAGATTTATTAATGCTACAATTAGCTGAAACATTTAAACTAAACAAGGATGATTCATGTTTCCAATTATTTAACTTTTACAAACAAGTGGCTTCAATTGAATATTTACATGAGTGATTCCCAAAGAATGGGCTGTGTCCTCCCGGGGGGCCCTGAAAGTACTGCAGTTCAGCCCACAGACTGTTAATTATAAACAAACAACAAACACATCTTTGATTTAGATTTCTGTAATGAAGTTCAAAAGTAATGATTTTTTTTATTATTATTTTAATATTTAAAAGCTGATGCAGTGTTTTCCGAAGTGTGTATTGTGGGCCATATAGGTATTGCAGGTGGACTGTGAAAGGTCAGTAACTAAAAAAATGATGACTTTCAATTTTGTAACACTTTGAAATCACCCCAAAAATCATGATTTAATTTATTTTGATTTGAAAACATCTCATAATAAAATCTTCTTAAAGAACACGGATGCACAGATGCTGCCTGTGTTGATGAGCCTGGGACCTGTGTGTCTGAAGCATTGTAGTGTGTGTGTGTGTGTGTGTGTGTGTGTGTGTGTGTGTGTGTGTGTGTGTGTGTGTGTGTGTGTGTGTGTGTGTTTGATGAGGTGAAGCAAACAGCACGGGCCTCTTGCTTGCTGACATTGCACTTCTCTTCCAGCTTGCTGGCCCAGACGCAGACTTCCTGGCAGGGCTTCAGCGTGAAGACGCTCTGACCTCATCGCTGCCCCCCCCAAGCAGTTCCTTTGATTATCAAACATTTCATGAAAGTTGTGTCAGCGCCAGTCACTGCTTCATAACTTCCTTCAGTGTCAGTTGTGATTGAGCAGCACGAACAATAGTCCACAGCCAGACAACCAGAACACACTTCAGTTTGTTCAAAGCATTCCAATAAAAGTGCTTTGCCAGTCATGCAGCTGGAACAGTTGTGCTCATGCTGTCAGATTTTAATGTGCATCCGCAATATGTTGCTTATGCTGTGTTCTCACCCTTGTTTTTGTTTGTGCATCCCAATTTCATGCTCTGATAAACAAATGTCAGCAGTAGATTGGCTCGTCACCTGTGGTTGCATTAACATATAGATGGAAAGGTGTTTATATCTAAGCTGGGCGAGGCTGGGCAACGTCCAAATGATGAGAGTACTGTGTAGAAAATCACATGCACACACACACACACACACACACACACACAAATTTTCACACTCATTTTTCACCATCTCACCAGCCAAATTATGAGGTAAACTTGTTCAATCACTTGCAAACACAAAAAGCAAATCAGCCAATCACATGGCAGCAATTCAGTGCATATAGGTATCGTGATGTGGTGAAGATGACTTGTTGAAATTCAAACTGAGCATCAGAATGGGGGAAAAGGGGATTTAAGTGAATTTAAATGTGGCATGGTTGCTGGTGCCAGGCGGGTTGGTCTGAGTGTTTCACAAACTGCTGATCTACGGGGTTTTCATGCACAGCCATCTCTAGGGTTTACAGAGAATGGTCCAAAAAAGTGAAGCTACGTATCCAGTGAGTGGCAGTCATGTGGATGAAAATGCCAGTTGAATGGGCCACTGTGTGATGGACCACCATCCTTGAGAAATGTTTCTATCTTGTTGAATCTATGCCATGAAGTATTAGGTCAGTTCTAAAGGCAAAAATGGGTCCAACCCAGTACCAGCAAAGAGTGCCTAATTCAGTGGCTAGTGAATATGTGTGTGTGTGTGTGTGTGTGTGTATATATATATATATATATATATATATATATATATATATATATATATATATATATATATATATATGTGTGTGTGTGTGTATATGTATGTATATATACACACACAGGGTGACCCCCAAAAAAGAGAACCCATTAAAATGTAATAAATCCTACAAAGGTTGCTTCCGCACAGATTTACCATAGAGTACCATACTGCTTGTATTTTTTCATAACTGATGTAAATAAAGACCAAGACATATTAAATATTTTGGAAATGTTGATGTATCCATCCCCTGACTTGTCTGAAGAAGATTGGATTTAAAAGTGATGGTTTGTGTGTGTTATACTAAAGGGGGCACTTACTTGTTCACACCATCAATTTGGCTTTTAGAATTTTAGAAATGTCAGTATAAAAAGCCTGATTTTTTTTTTTTGATGTCTTAAAAAGTGGCCTTTTATTGTAGCCAGCCTAAGGCACACCTGTGCAATAATCATGCTGTCTAATCAGCATCTTCATATGGTAAAAAAGAAGTGCTCACTAACACAGGAACCTATCCCAGCAAGTCATAGGGTGTGAGGCGTGGTACACCCTGGACAGGACTCCAGTCTATGGCAGGGCCAGGCAGACAATTACATTCACACACTCGCACACGTACAGTCAATATAAAGTTTCCAGTCCCCCTAACATGCATGTCATTGGATGTGGGAGGAAGCCGGAGCACCCGGAGAGAACCCACACAAACACAGGGACAACACGCAAACTCCACACAGAAAGGCTGCCAGATGGGAAGCAATCCCATGACCGTCTTGCTGAGAGGCAGCAGTGCTAACATCTACGCCTCAAATTTTTTAATATTAGTTCAAATTATGCAGCAAGTCAAAAGTCTTTTTTTGAGGGGGGACACTACTTTGAAATTGGTGTGTATTTATGCAGATTATTTTGTTCAGATGAGTGTTCTGAGTTGTGTTTATGTCTATGGACTCTCACCAGTTGTAAAGTTCAGTTTTATTTATGTGCTACTTCATCACAAAATGCCTCATCGGCTTGAAATTTTTTACAACATATGAATTGTCTGTTCATGGACAGACAAACATTACTACAGCTTTTGGGAAAAATAATTAGTAATATTTGTGTAATATACAGCTGCAAAGATTCATCAAGTAATATATGGTTAATTAACCACTAAATTAATCACAAACTATTTTCAGAATGGATTAATTGTTTTGAATCATGTGAAAATATCAAAATATTTGAAAATCATTGAAAATAAAGTCCAAATTATCCGATTTCACCTTTTTATAAATGTGAATATTTTCTTGCTTCATTACTACGTTTTTTTTCTCCTTTCTCATACCGATGGATTGCCACAACAATAATCTTGGTGCTTGGGAAACTACTGATTGACATATTTCACCATTTTCTGACATTTTATAGACAAACAATTTATTCATGAATCAACAAAAGAATTGACAGATACATTATGGATATAATTGTTGGTAGCACCCAACTGTAATATGAGTCAATTTCTTAATCCTGTTTCATTTTTTTTAACATGGTGCATTTTTCAAAATGTATGGTAATTGATTCTGTGCACGGCTTGTTTATTGGATTACATAACGCCACAAGGTGCAACTAACTTAGTTATTATTCGATCAATGCTGCCATCCCAGTCACTGAAACTCATCTGTCATGTGACTGTACTGTGTGACCTCAGCTGTGAATGCGCTGCAGCCACTGAGCAGTGATTTTATAGTAAAGCTGTAAATAACGGTGCGGGCAGCCGCATCATTCCTGAGTCCACTGTGCCATGCCACTGAGCTCATGCCAGTCAGTGTGGTGATGGGAGAACATGAGTCTGGACGCATTTAGGATCCTCATGTATATATTGTGCACTGATGTACAAATATGTGATACAGGCACATGCACTAAGGGTAGCGTGAGTGCATGCATGTGTGCGTCTTGTCTCGTATATGCTTGTACTACCTCAAGGTCAGTGCTGGGTCTCTGTTCTGAATGGGTGTGGAGGAGGAGACTGAAGCTGCAGACTGCAGACACAGGAGGAACCCTTGGCTTTTTGTCCATCACTGATCCTTACACTTCTGGCTCAGCTTCTAGGGGGTTTGTGCGCCGTTTGACGACTGTAGCAGAATTATTCAGATTTTTTTTTTTCTGAGCACAATGGTCACGGGGTCAGTCATTTCCTCAATGACTTTTTAATGGCCGCCAATTATGTAATTTGTATTTGGGCCTGTCACCCTCCTCTCTTGGCCACACCGATGGTGACTCAGGGATGTGTGTGTGTGGGGGGGGGGCAGCCTCTCCTGCCGTTTCTTTGCTAGTGAGTGAGATACGGCTTGACACGGTGCCCACTCTCCTTCTTCTGGGTGTCACTCATGTTGAGCCCTGTGTGGGGACCCTCAGCAGGAGGTCCTGCTGTGAAGGGAGCTGCTGAGTGTGCTCTTTACTGTAGGTTGAAGGGCTTCGTGGGTAGAACTGGCACAATCCCCGTGCTGTCACACTCCTTTGTCTCCCAACTGCCTCCCTGCTGTGGGAGAAGAGGGCATGTCAGGTCATCACATCTGTGGATGGTTGAGGGATCTCTTGTTCTACTGCCTGTTTCATTTTAAATTGGAGACGTCATCATGTATGTGGTCATTTTGATTTTTCTCAAATGTAAATGTCACCTTTCACTGTGCATGCATACAGTGAGGAGTTGTGCAGCAAGACAGAAGACAGTTGGATAATACAACCCCTGGCAAAAATGATGGAATCACCGGCCTCAGAGGATGTTCATTCAGTTGTTTAATTTTGTAGAAAAAAAGCAGATCACAGACATGACACAAAACTAAAGTCATTTCCAATGGCAACTTTCTGGCTTTAAGAAACACTATAAGAAATCCAGAAAAAAGATTGTGGCAGTCAGTAACTGTTACTTTTTTAGACCAAGCAGAGGAAAAAAATATGGAATCACTCCATTCTGAGGAAAAAATGATGGAATCACCTTGTAAATTTTCATCCCCCAAATTAACACCTGCATCAAATCAGATCTGCTCATTGACATTGACCTATGCCATGACATTGACCCTATGTGTCTTTTTGCTAGGAATGTTTTTGCAGTTTTTGCTCTATGGCAAGATGCATTATCATCTTGAAAAATGATTTCATCATCCCCAAACATCCTTTCAGTTGTCCAAAATATCAACATAAACTTGTGCATTTATTGATGATGCAATGACTGTGGAAATTTACATGTTCTCTTCAGGCAGTCATCTTTATAAATCTCATTGGAAAGGCACCAAACAAAAGTTCCAGCATCATCACCTTGCCCAATGCAGATTCGAGATTCATCAGTGAATATGACTTTCATCCAGTCATCCACAGTCCACAATTGCTTTTCCTTAGCCCATTGTAACCTTGTTTTTTTCTGTTTAGGTGTTAATGATGCCTTTCGTTTAGCTTTTCTGTATGTAAATCCCATTTCCTTTAGGCGGTTTCTTACAGTTCAGTCAGACGTTGACTCCAGTTTCCTCCCATTCGTTCCTCATTTGTTTTGTTGTGCATTTTTGGATTTTTGAGACATATTGCTTTAAGTTTTCTGTCTTGACGCTTTGTCTTCCTTGGTCTACCAGTATGTTTGCCTTTAACAACCTTCCCATGTTGTTTGTATTTGGTCCAGAGTTTAGACACAGCTGACTGTGAACAACCAACATCTTTTGCAACATTGCGTGATGATTTACTCTCTTTTAAGAGTTTGATAATCCTCTCCTTTGTTTCAGTTGACATCTCTCGTGTTGGAGCCATGATTCATGTCAGTCCACTTGGTGCAACAGCTCTCCAAGGTGTGTTCACTCCTTTTTAGATGCAGACTAACGAGCAGATTTGATATGATGCAGGTGTTAGTTTTGGGGATGAAAATTTACAGGGTGATTCCATAATTTTTTCCTCAGAAATGAGTGATTCCATATTTTTTTCCTCTGCTTGGTCTAAAAAAGTAACCGTTACTGACTTCCACAATCTTTTTTTCTTGATTTCTTATAGTGTTTCTTAAAGCCAGAAAGTTGCCATTTGAAATGACTTTAGTTTTGTGTCATGTCTGTGATCTGCTTTTTTTCTACAAAATTAAACAACTGAATGAACATCCTCCGAGGCCGGTGATTCCATAATTTTTGCCAGGGGTTGTATATGTTTGATAGTGAAATAGAAGTTCTTTATGAGGCACGTTGGTGCCGGTGCTTATCCACAGATTCCACAGTGTGAAGTGGATAAGAGTCTATGACTCTCCTTGGATGAGAAAACCAGTCTGATGTTAGTTTTCCAGCTAAGACTAGTACCCATTTAGAGCTGGGTGGACTGAGACCATTTAGATTGTGTCTTGTCCAAAGATACAAACAAGTAATGTGACTGGGTGTTGAACCCAGGTCTACATATTGATACCACAGCTTCTTACACTATATATATACTCAACAAAAATATAAACGCAACACTTTTGGTTTTGCTCCCATTTTGTATGAGATGAACTCAAAGATCTAAAACTTTTTCCACATACACAATATCACCATTTCCCTCAAATATTGTTCACAAACCAGTCTAAATCTGTGATAGTGAGCACTTCTCCTTTGGTGAGATAATCCATCCCACCTCACAGGTGTGCCATATCAAGATGCTGATTAGACACCATGATTAGTGCACAGGTGTGCCTTAGACTGCCCACAATAAAAGGCCACTCTGAAAGGTGCAGTTTTGTTTTATTGGGGGGGGATACCAGTCAGTATCTGGTGTGACCACCATTTGCCTCATGCAGTGCAACACATCTCCTTCGCATCATCCGTGAAGAGAACACCTCTCCAATGTGCCAAACGCCAGCGAATGTGAGCATTTGCCCACTCAAGTCGGTTACGACGGCGAACTGGAGTCAGGTCGAGACCCCGATGAGGACGACAAGCATGCAGATGAGCTTCCCTGAGACGATTTCTGACAGTTTGTGCAGAAATTCTTTGGTTATGCAAACCGATTGTTCCAGCAGCTGTCCGAGTGGCTGGTCTCAGATGATCTTGGAGGTGGACATGCTGGATGTGGAGGTCCTGGGCTGGTGTGGTTACACGTGGTCTGCGGTTGTGAGGCTGGTTGGATGTACTGCCAAATTCTCTGAAACGCCTTTGGAGACGGTTTATGGTAGAGAAATGAACATTCAATACACGAGCAACAGCTCTGGTTGACATTCCTGCTGTCAGCATGCCAATTGCACGCTCCCTCAAATCTTGCGACATCTGTGGCATTGTGCTGTCTAATCAGCATCTTGGTATGGCACACCTGTGAGGTGGGATGGATTATCTCAGCAAAGGAGAAGTGCTCACTATCACAGATTTAGACTGGTTTGTGAACAATATTTGAGGGAAATGGTGATATTGTGTATGTGGAAAAAGTTTTAGATCTTTGAGTCCATCTCATACAAAATGGGAGCAAAACCAAAAGTGTTGCGTTTATATTTTTGTTGAGTGTAGAATCCAACAAAGTTCTTACACTGGATCCAGTTTCCCACTTGGGCTTTGGTATTTCTGTGTTGTATCTGGCACAGCAGTTCCTGTGCGCTATCGGAGATTCTTGGCTGTCCATCTCAGTGTATGCAGTCCCAGCTTGCATCTTGCACCCTGCCTATGTGTTGGACTGTCTCAGGGGTATCTTTGCACAGTCTGCACCTCAGGTTCTTTTTGCACTGATAGACCCCTGCTTCTGCGTATCTGTTGCTCAGGACCTGTTCTTGCACTGTCATGATCAGAGCATTCATACTGTTTTTCAGCCCAGCATTTTCTCACCATTAGTGGGATTTGTTGATGTCATCCACTCTTCTATCCACTGGTGATGCATCCCATGGAGGGGTGTGGTGTTCCACGACATGTCATCTTGGTTCTCTGTACCCTCTGTCTTCTGCTATCTGAGGTACTCAGATAGCTGGTTGTCATAGGGGCCAGTTTCTTGATGTACTTCTGGATGCCTCTCATTTCAGCCTGGATAGTAACTGACACTCTAGTCGCCTTCTTTTTCCTCATCATACATTCTCAGAGTGCTGGATTTTGAGTGGAACTCTACATGCATTGTAAGGAGTAGACATGTCTACTCCTTACAACCACAGAAGAGTCGCCAAGGCTAGAGAACGCGCAAATAGTACACAGGCCACACACAAGCACCTCAGAAGGACCTCCCAGCGCCCATGCAACCTGTGCAGTGATCACAGCATTTTTTGCCAGTGAAAGCCGATCGTCTACTGCTACATGTGACTTTTGATGCAGACGTTTACTGATGCTGAAGAGGATACTTGTCCATTGCTACAAGGATTAGATTCAGCTTCAGACCAGGTTGCAGACACTCTCAAGTTGGTTTCAGCTTTGGTGATTCTAGGGCCAATCCTCTCCAAGAGCTCATCTAAAATCCTTGGCTCTGTGTGCATGTAATTTAAGAAAGTGCTGTTGTCTTCCAGCCTCAGCCCACACATCAGTTTTTTGTGGTGCCTGGCATTCACACCAAGAGTTCAATCTTTGTCTCCAGCAGACCAGAGAATTTTGTTTCTTATGGTCTGAAAGTCCTTCAGGTGCCTTTTGTTGTGAAAGTGTAGGAACACGGACCCACAACAGGGGGCGTAAAATGAATGGGCAATGGACAAGCCAAACAGTAACAATTTAATGTTGTGAAGTGCACAACGGAATACAGACAAATACAGTTTTGGTAGTACAGACAATTATATGTTGAGTGACGTGTGGGCAGTCTTGAGGATAGGGGACGTCCGTCCAGAACCAAGCCGGATCCCACACGGCCTTCACTGCCAACAGACCTGAAGAACACCGGAGCCGCCAAGTCCTGGATCCCCAGGTGGCCACCGTCTCCAGCTGTCAGACCGGGTACTGCTGGCAGAGAACAGAAACAGTATAGATGAGTGTGAGTTCGCACACTCAGTAATTTCACAGTCTGTGTTCCTTTGGGAGGGAGCACCTCCACCTCCAATCACACACACGTGCAGCTCCTGTCTAACCACTTATCTGGTTGGGGTGTGAAGCGAAGCTGTCGCTGATCACACCAAACGCCAATCCCACAGATAAGGCAACACTTACAGGAAAACGGCTGCAAAGAAGTTCAGACTATAAGTCAGTGTTAAGTTCAGACACAGCAGAGAATATTACCTCTTCTGGTAACTGATTTCTCAGCGAGGAGGTGGAGTTGCAGTCCGGCCTTTATGGTGATGGTGATGAGTTGGATGAGTGACAGCTGGTGCTGATGATAAGTGACAGCTGTCACTCCCAGTGGCTCCGATGCCCTCTCGTGCTTGAAGCCCGCACTTCAAGCAGGGCGCCATCTGGTGGTGGTGGGCCAGCAGTACCTCCTCTTCAGCGGCCCACACAACACCTTTTGGCAAACTCCAGGTGGGCTGCCATGTGTGTTTCACTAAGGAGTGGCTTCTATCTGGCCACTCTACCATACAGGCCTGATTGGTGGATTACTGCTGAGATGGTTGTCCTTCTGGAGGGTTCTCCTCTCTCCACAGAGGATTGCTGGAGCTCTGACAGAGTGACCATCTGGTTCTTGGTCACTTCCCTGACTAAGGCCCTTCTCCCCAGTCGCTCAGTTTAGATGCTCGTCCAGCTCTAGGAAGAGTCCTTGTGGATCCCATCCTGTCTATGGCTGATGCTGAAACCCTGATCCATGTGTTTATCTCTTCTAGATTGGACTACTGCAATGTTCTATTTTCTGGTTTGCTGCAGTCCAGCATTAGGTGTCTCCAATTGGTTCGAAATGTTGCAGCCAGACTTTTGACACAAAGAAGAAAGTTCGACCATAATACACCCATTTTGGCATCCCTTCACTGGCTTCCTGTCCCAGTGAGATCAGATTTTAAGGTTCTGCTACTAGTCTATAAAATTGTTCATGGACTGGCACCTTCCTACCTAGCTGACCTAATTAAACCTTTGTACCGGCCCGGGCTTTGCGTTCTCAGGGTGCAGGTCTACTTTGTGTCCCTAGGGTGAATAAGAAGTTTGCAGGTCATAGAGCTTTCTCCTATCGTGCCCCTGTGGAGTGATCTCCCTGTGTCAATAAAACAGTCAGATTCTGTGGAGACTTTCAAGTCCAGACTTAAGACGCACGTGTTTTCTCTTTCATATGGCTAGCATACTGGTATAGTTTTACGTTTTTTACTCTTTTGATTCATTTTATTAGGAAACGGAGCATGCCGCGGCTTCAATGTTACCTAAATTCTGGGTCTTTTAGTGAAGCTTAGGGCTAGTGGCCGGCGATCACCTTAGTATTTCTTCTGTTTTTCTTGTTGTTTAATGCTGGAAAATTATACAGTATTTCTTGTCTTTCTGATGCCTGATTCTGTTTTTCTCTCCGTTTAAGTTGTAGCTCCATCCAGAGATGGGAGTTGTATTTGTGCTGGTGAACCTGCTGTCCTGTGCACCAACAGCATTTCCTGTATATTAATTTTGTGAATTGTTATGTAATTTATGTCTGTAGCATGGCCCAAGCAGAGTGTCACCTCTTTGAGTCTGCTCTGCTTGAGGTTTCTTTGTCAGAGGGAATTTTTCCTTACCACTGTTGCTCTGGGGGTTAGTAAGGTTAGACCGTACTGCTGTGAAACGCCTTGATGATTTCATCCATTTTGGAATAAATCTCCAACATAACAAAATGTGGAAAAAGTAAAGTGTTGTGAATACTTTCCAGATGTACCGTATAGCCTGATGAATACATTCACAGTGTGCACGCCAGGGCCTCAGAATGCACAGCTGAAGTACTGCATAAAGGCAGTTGAATGGATGTACACCACTCCTTGGATGTCAGTGGTTGCAGAAATACTCTCCTCGGGGATGCATAGATCGCCAAAAACATTACCATTGAAAAAACCCACAAGGGACACCAAAGCGGTCACACAGAAAGGTGTTTTCTCAGCCCATCCGCATCTCAGCCACGTTTGAACACGCAACAATGGCCTCACAACAATGGCCTCACAACTGTCACTTTCCTGTGTAATGGGGACTTAAGGAAGTCTATATAGTGTTTAATTGACTTTGGATAGAACCACACACACCACTATTGTACTCAATCCAGGTCAGTCTGCTCGTGGACTCCTGCATGAGTTCTCTGTCGATCAGTAGCAGTGTGTTTTCATCTTCTGGTGGTGTTCCTGGTGCCCTTCTGAGCTTTACTCATGTATTGCCTCATGGAGAGAACATGGAGATGATGCCAAATGAGTCATAACTTGGCCAGTACCCCAACCTCTCAGCCACTGTCTTGGGGTCTTGTAATCATTCTTTATATATTGTTAATTTTCCTTCCTAAAAGTCAAATGTATGTTAATTTGATAGTTACCATGAAGGACAAAGGGTTCAGTCTGAGCTATGATGAAGGGAGATGGAGAAGGTATTGGCTTTCTGTAGTCAGTCCTCTTCACACCATTGATGAGTGACTTACTGTTTGCTTTTCACCAAATATCAATCAATCAATTTTTCAATCAATTTTTTTTTTATATAGCGCCAAATCACAACAAACAGTTGCCCCAAGGCGCTTTATATTGTAAGGCAAGGCCATACAATAATTATGTAAAACCCCAACGGTCAAAACGACCCCCTGTGAGCAAGCACTTGGCTACAGTGGGAAGGAAAAACTCCCTTTTAACAGGAAGAAACCTCCAGCAGAACCAGGCTCAGGGAGGGGCAGTCTTCTGCTGGGAGCTGGTTGGGGCTGAGGGAGAGAACCAGGAAAAAGACATGCTGTGGAGGGGAGCAGAGATCGATCACTAATGATTAAATGCAGAGTGGTGCATACAGAGCAAAAAGAGAAAGAAACAGTGCATCATGGGAACCCCCCAGCAGTCTACGTCTATAGCAGCATAACTAAGGGATGGTTCAGGGTCACCCGATCCAGCCCTAACTATAAGCTTTAGCAAAAAGGAAAGTTTTAAGCCTAATCTTAAAAGTAGAGAGGGTGTCTGTCTCCCTGATCTGAATTGGGAGCTGGTTCCACAGGAGAGGAGCCTGAAAGCTGAAGGCTCTGCCTCCCATTCTACTCTTACAAACCCTAGGAACTACAAGTAAGCCTGCAGTCTGAGAGCGAAGCGCTCTATTGGGGTGATATGGTACTACGAGGACCCTAAGATAAGATGGGACCTGATTATTCAAAACCTTATAAGTAAGAAGAAGAATTTTAAATTCTATTCTAGAATTAACAGGAAGCCAATGAAGAGAGGCCAATATGGGTGAGATATGCTCTCACCCACCAAATATAAGCGTAAAGATCGATGTTCTGTACTTAATTTCTACAAAATCTGCTGATATTCTAAATCAGGATGACTGAATGACATTCCAGGAGAATAGCAAATAGCCAAACTTTTTTTTTTTTTTTTTTTACTACAAATCAGGTTTAAATCAAATGGAGCTAAGTAGTTTTAGACCTATTTCTAAGCTCCCATTCCTGTCTAAGATCCTAGAGAGGGTGGTTTCAGACCAACTGACACTCTTCCTGGATCAGAATAACATTCACGACAGGTTTCAGTCCGGTTTTCGTAGACAACACTCTACGGAAACGGCTCTTCTGAAAGTGTCCAGCGACATTATGATGTCTGCTGATGCTGGGAAATGCACTGTGTTAGTAGTCTTGGATTTATCCTCTACCTTTGATACTGTTGACCACCAGGTCCTGCTGAGTAGATTGAGGGATCATGTCGGACTGTCGGGGTCAGTTCTTCTGTGGTTTTTCTCACATCTGTACGGGCGTAGCTTTAGCGTTTCTGCTAACCAGATAAGGTCAGAGTCTGCGGACCTGTTATGTGGAGTTTTGGGCCCCATTTTGTTTTTATTGTATTTGATCCCTTTAGGTAAGATCATTCAAAGATTCACTGATGTTTCTTACCAGTTATATGCGGATGACATCCAGCTTTACTGCTCCTTTAAGCCATCTGAGATTAAGAAGCTCGATTCCTTCCTCCATTGTTTAGTGGAAATAAAACAATGGCTAAGGAATAACTTTCTTCAGCTCAATGCAGACAAAACAGAAACATTGGTTATTGCCCCTGATGCCCATATTCCAGGTATTCAACAGTACTTGGGTGACCTGGGCCAGTCTGCAAAATCAAGTCTTCGAAACTTGGGTGTCATCTTTGACAAAGAGATGTCTTTAGTACAGCACTGTAAACAGCTGACGAGGAACTGCTTCTTTCAACTAAGAAACATCTCTAAGCTCAGGAAAATGGTGTCACGAAATGATTTAGAGCTTATTATTCATGCTTTTGTGTCAACACGTTTAGACTATTGTAACAGTTTGTTTTCATGTCTAAACAAGAAGGAGTTGCGTCGACTGCAGTTGGTACAGAACTCTGCAGCGAGAATTCTGACACAAGCCAACAGGAGGACTCACATTTCCCCAATTTTAAAGGAGCTTCATTGGCTGCCAGTGTCCTTCAGGATCAATTTTAAAATTTTGGTTTTAACCTTTAGAGCTCTACATAGTCAGGCGCCTCCCTATATCGGTGACCTCATCCAGCCTTATGCCCCTGCCAGGGCGTTGAGGTCTGTGGATCAAAATTTGTTGATGGTTCCACACACCCATTTTTCAACCAGAGGAGAGCGATCCTTCCAGGCTGTTGCTCCCAGGCTTTGGAATGGTCTCCCGCTCTCTCTACGCTCACTGGACTCTGTTGACACTTTTAAAAGCCAACTTAAGACCTTCTTTTTTACACAAGCTTTTGCTTAGGTTTTGGGCTGCTATGCTATGTTTTTAAATGTCTTGGCCACTGTGTGGTGTATTGTGCTTTTTATGTTGTGAAGCACCTTGTGGCTCTTGTCTGTGAAAGGTGCTATACAAATAAAATTTACTTACTTACTTACAAAGAATACATTAAAACATTTATTTTACTCACATTTGCTGTGAAATTTATAGGGAATCCTTCTTGAAAATTAAAATGAAATGTGTTCCCCTTAAAGAGGCCCTCTGACTAACAGCTGAGCCTCGACTTCATTACAGCGAACAGACAAGTTTTAAAATGTCAGCTCTGTGGAAGTTGCGGCAACTTCCACAGAGCTGAGCAGCACCGTGAAGAAAATGCAGACTTTACAGAGTAGTAAATCCACTGGGTCCATCTAGTGCAAAGATGTGGGAGAGAAAGGGCATTTTCACCACTGAAAGTCAAATTAGAAAGTGGGATTTCATTCTTGTGTCAGCTAAACACTCACGCTTCTGCTCTGTGTGGCTCACTTCCAAGAGTCGGGCCACTGCCAAGTGCATACCACCGGCCCGGACGCGGCTGAGCTGAGTGAGGATTCACCACTTACAAAATATATCATGAGGAAAGCTCACTGCATGCTAACAGAGGCTAAGTTTTTAACAGTTGTAGCAAGTAGACGGGCACTCGTTAGAGCACATAACTCCACCAAAACATATCAAATTAACTGGATTGACGACTTCATTCCAAGTTCCACCAAAAGAGGTGGAACTATAATTGGCATTAGTCGAGGAACCAAGGTCCATGCTAGCAAACCAAAGCAGCACTTTCAACATTTTGCAGTTGTAGTGTTTAGTCACCGGCTCACCAACATAACATCACCAAAGGAAAAATTGTTCACAGACAAAATAATACTACAAATAAAAATAAGAAAATTGAATGGCTTCCTTTTAGGTCCGTCAGCATAGAATTCAACCACTCCAGGAGAGCACAATGACCATTTGTTAGCTGTAGCAAGCAAAATAGTAACATTTTAAAAAGTGTATGTATATTGATAATGACATACGTTAAAATAAAAACATTTCCTGAAAGATGTTTAGTTTGATCAAAATGTTGAAGTTCCCTGAAACAGTACTTTGAATGTAGCATCCATGGTGTGCTGTATTATTTCCCAGTAACATGAGTGTTTTTTCAGGACTTAATGTCAGTGTCATTCCGTGAGGGTGCCTGGCACCCGAAGAGGGTGGACCCTCAATGCATACTCCCAGACCAGGCATTAGTGTAAAAGAAGTCGTTGTCTTTATTCCAGGCTTAGGTTCAGTGCACAGGTTATCAATCAGCGGAGCAAAGGTACAAACAGGGCTAGGCATACACGCAGTCATAGTCAAGCAGGGTTCAGTGGCACAAGCAAACACATACATCAGGGATGAGGCAAAAGGCGCGGCCAAAAATACAAAGTAGGATCAAAAAACACGGCAAGGCAAATTATCATGTCTGTGAAGAAGGCTGGTAAGTGCACGGAGACAACAATATGGCAGAGGTGTGGTGGCAGGGAGGAGTTTAAATAGGCTGGTGTTGCATGTGCAGGTGAATGATCTAGAAAGGGGGCGTGGCTGGAGGACAAAGGTTATACATAGTGCAAGATAGTGAGGAAGGAGCACACAAGGTGGAGTGATGAAACGACAGACATGTGAACAGGTGCCAAGAGCGTGAGTAAAACACAAAGCAGAAAGAATCAGTGAGAGACGACGACACAATGGCAGGTGCAGGGGCGTGGGGTGAAAACAAACAAATGGAGTGAGGATGAAAGGGAACACATATCAAAAGTGGGGGACCGAATACAACTATGAACAGGTACGAACGGAGCATGAACATGAGAACAGAAAATAAGTACAACGGAAAAACTACATCGGAACTGATAAGAGAATAATAAGAAAATAAACACTAAGAGGAAACTGAACTGGACCTGACTAAGAAAATAAAATGATTAAACAAACCAAAAATGAAACAGAGACTAAGTGATAAACAGAACCTGATATTAAAGCACAAAAAAATCATATTAGAAATGGGAACAGCAAAATGAACAAATGATAACTAAATGACAATGAAAACACAGACTGACTGAATAAAACAAGAACGGAACTGAACCATGACCAAAGTAAGAAAAGAAACAAAGTGACAAAACAGAACAGAGAATAAACGTGGCAGAAATAAAACAACTACGAGGTCTATTAGAAAAGTATCCGACCTTATTATTTTTTTCAAAAACCATATGGATTTGAATCACGTGTGATTACATCAGACATGCTTGAACCCTCGTGGGCATGCGAGAGTTTTTTCACGCCTGTCGGTTACGTCATTCGCCTGTGGGCAGTCTTTGAGTGAGGAGTCGCCCACCCTCTCGTCGTTTTTTTCATTGTTTAGGAATGGCTCAGAGACTGCTGCTTTGTTTGATCAAACTTTTTTCAAAACTGTAAGGCACAACTGAGTGGACACCATTTGATAAATTCAGCTGGTTTTCAGTAAAAATTTTAACGGCTGATGAGAGATTTTGGTCTGGTAGTGTCGCCGTAAGGACGGCCCACGGCACCTGACGGCGATCTGCGCTTCGAGGCGGCAGCGTCTCGCCGTTTCAAGTTGAAAACTTCCACATTTCAGGCTCTGTTGACCCAGTAAGACTTTTCAGAAGAAGTCGGCATGAGGAGTTTATTCGGACATTCCATTGTTTACGGACATGTTAACCACAGGGAAATGACGTCACCGACACGCGTGAAAAAACTCACGCATGCGCACGAGGGTTCAAGCATGATTGGTGTAATCGCATGTCATTCAAATCCATATAGTTAAAAAAAAATAAAAGGGTCGGTTTATTATCTAATAGACCTCGTAAGAAATGGTGAGAAAAAGGAGGAGGAAAAAATAGAATCAAAACACCGATCACGGCCAAATCCTGACAGTCAGCACTGATATTGCAATGAAGAGTTTTTGACTTCTGCTAAAGTTCTATGTTGTTGGCATTTGTCTGTCAGTAATTTTGTTTGTAAGTCAGCAGAACACCTCAACAGATGTCAATTTAATTTGGTGGAGAAGTAGACCTTGGATTTAAGAAGAGATGATTAAATTTTGGTGATAAAATCCATGATCTTCCCTTTTCTCAAAATTAAGATTTAATGTGTGATCACAGGCAAGAGCTGCCCAGTATTCAAGATTATGGTCAGGATCAGTAGCCGGAGGTCAAGATCAAAGATCAGGAGTCAAATATGAGTGATCAAGAACAAAGATCAGGCTTAAGACCACAGGCCAGCAATCAAAATCAAAATTCAGTGATCAGGATCTAAAAATGTTAGAGAACATGTTCAAAGCATAACCCACTCACACCAAAAAACAAACAAACAAACAAATAAACAAACAAGATGAAAGGAAAATGTCAACAGAGATTTAAACAGAGGACTGTTGGAAATTGGCAGAGGTATGTGCACTCTGAGGGCTCTTCTAGTATTTAGGATGTCTTCATAGTAAGTCCCTTCGGCTGCTCCCTTGTTTGCACTCGGGGTCGCCACAGCAAATCCAAGGTGGATCTGCATGTTGAATTGGCACAGGTTTTACGCCAGATGCCCTTCCTGACACAATGCCACATGACATGGAGAAATGTGGCAGGGGTGGGATTTGATCCCAGAACCTTCTGCACTGAAGCCAAGCGCATTAACCACTTGGCCACCACCGTCTTCATATTATGGTTAATATCAGTGTTTCCCCAGTCTTGGTCCTTGGGACCCAAAGTACTGCATGTTTGTCCCTGATCTACTCAGACCACATCAGCACAGTCAGGTCTATTTCCTCAGTCAAAAGCTGGAAGAACAATGGAACACACCTGAATATGTCCATATACAACCCCTGGCAAAAATTATGGAATCACGGGCCTCGGAGGATGTTCATTCAGTTGTTTAATTTTATAGAAAAAAGCAGATCACAGACATGACACAAAACTAAAGTCATTTCAAATGGCAACTTCCTGGCTTTAAGAAACACTATAAGAAATCATGAAAAATAATTGTGGCAGTCAGTAACGGTTACTTTTTTAGACCAAGCAGAGGGAAAAAAATATTGTAGTACGTGGAAAAATGAAAAGTATGCAGTACTTTGGATTCTGAGGATGAGGATTGGCAAACACTTGTTAATACAAATAGAATGTCATATACATATGCTAATTAATAGTGGTTTAACTTGGATAAATCATCCCAGCATAAGAAAAAAAAAATGCATAGTAAGACATTTAACATGCAGAACGGGCACACAATGAGGAGGCAGGGAGTTAAGTGGGGGGTTGGTAGTTAGATGTATAGTCAGGCAGAGGAGTAGATAGATAGTTATTGATATACTGTACTCATTAGGTTGATGAGCTCCAAATGCTACATGTCTGTCAAAATCCTTGGGTACATAAAAAAGCTGGTGGGACATTTGATAATTCAAAGCTTTATTTCAAGCTTGGCTACAAGGCAATGATTTGGAAAGTGGATTTAATTTTTTCATTGTACCCTTGAGATGATTGTGCAGATGCTGCGTGTCCTCCGCACATGTGGCATTTGTCACATAATGAAATGATGGGTCTGCAAAGGGCTAGAAGAGCTTTGATTTAAGCCAGTTCAAATGACACCTCGTGTTGTGCGTCAGTAATCCTCGCTGCATGTTTGTCACGGGTCAGGCTAGATATGAATAATGCATGAGAAGACATCTGACTGAGCGGCTGGTTAAAGGTGGTCCTCCCTCTAATGACGGCTAACACATGCCATCCATGCCATTTCTGATGAAAAGAGGTAATGCAAGACAAACACTGGGGGCATGGACTCAATTTGTTTGGTTGCAGGTTGTGCTGGAATGCGAGAGTCCGCCTTCATGTGAGAGAAACGCCAATAAAGTACGACTGCTTTATGTAACATTAAGTGATTAAGAAGCTTTTGTGTAGATGAAAATGATGGAACTGTTGACTGATGGAAAATTCAGACGGAGAACAAAGAACGGTGGATTAATTTTTGTCTGACCTGTGACTAACGGGTAAAACAACGATCAAAGGAGGAACATGCTTTGTTACAAATAATATTAATGGCATTTAGGATGAAAATGAAAGAAGGTAAAGGAATAAGTCTGTGTTTCCCACATGGTACTGTTGATGCCCCTCGTGCAGAACTGAGTCTTTGTCCAATTTCACAGAAGAAGAAGCTGATCATTATCATAAAAGCAGCACAACTGCCAGTCTGTAACGCACACTTGATCTGATTAAGGCTGCAGTGTTGTGCCCTTGGGCGACGTCTGTAGTCTTGCGCGCTGAGATAACCTGATCTCCACTCTTCTCTGGCACAGAGTCCAATTTAGCAGCTCAAAACTATGAATAAATCTCTTATCCAATAATTGAATTCTTTCACAAAGGCACATTTTCAAGGTTAGGTTCAAATGCAAATCAATTTTCAGCTTGAACAGTGAAGAAAAAAATCATTTTTCCTGAACAATTGGGACATACGTAAAACCTAATACTTCCTGTTAAAGTGGGATTTAGCAGTTGTTGTATTCATTAGATTTGTGTAGAATAGGCACCAAACTGGAAATTGAGTCCTCACACAGTGTTGTACATGCAGCATACAGTAAGTGATGTACACATGGCTGACGGCTCCATCGTTCAACACAAAACACACTCGACAGTCTTCCTGTGCCTCCACTTCTTCAGGTCTAGAATAAGAAATTCCACTAATTGTTTGGAGGGTTAATTGGTATTTATTTGGCATGCTTCCCCTAATTATTTCTCCGGACATGTTTTGTCTTGTGCATAATTTGCCGTTCCTCAGGGGACAGTGCAGTGAGTGGGTTTGTAGAGAGAGCCGGCTAATGGGGGTTGATGGCACTGCATACCAATGCACAGGGTGGCCACAGTCTGCACACAGGCACTGTGTTGTTGTGCAATTGTAGCGAGTGTGTGTGTTTGTGTGTGGGTGAACACCACACATATTGTAGGTGTGTGTGTGTTCTCTACTTGTCCCCACTCACATCCTGTCTGGATCGAAACCCTGCCCTTCCTGTGCTAAAATAAACCACCTTGGGATGCTGAGAACCTTGCACAGAGTGCTGAGTACTGTTTGGTTTTCCTGAGTCCTTTTGTGCAGCATTTATACAGCTTGCAATCTTGTTCAACAACATTTAATTGGGTTATTGTACAAAGTGTGTTTTAATCTAGGTTTTACAGTTTGATAGGATCGGAGATTTCATGTTAAATAAACAGAAAATTAGATAAGAGTAATAAAAATAGACCATGGATAGAGAAGTGAAGATGAGCTGCTTGGTCTGCTTGACCAAGGCCAGGATGAGTGGCAGAAAATGAAGGAATTAAATAAACAGTAAATTTTGCAGCGCAAAATAGACACTGCAGTGCGTACATGGAATCTTTTAATTATTCTTTACATATTGCTAATTTTCCTTCCTGAAAGATATACGTAGCTGTATCATTGTGTCACATCAGCTCTATCATATTGTTAAATCAGCTCTATCAAAGTGATAAATCAGCTCTATCAAAGTGTTAAATAAGCCTTATCAAAATGCTAAATCAGCCCCATTCAAGTGTTAAATTAGCCCTATCATAGTGATAAATCAGCCCTATCAAAGTGTTAAATAGCCCCATCAAAGTGCTAAATCAGCCCCATCCAAGTGTTAAATTAGCCCTATCATAGTGATAAATCAGCCCTATCAAAGTGTTAAATAGCCCCATCAAAGTGCTAAATCAGCCCCAACCAAGTGTTAAATTAGCCCTATCATAGTGATAAATCAGCCCTATCAAAGTGATAAATCAGCCCTATCAAAGTGTTAAATTAGCCCTATCAAAATGCTAAATCAGCCCCATCCAAGTGTTAAATTAGCCCTATCATAGTGTTAAATCAGCCCTATCAAAGTGATAAATCATACCCATCATAGTGATAAATCAGCTCTATCATAGTGATAAATCAGCTCTATCATAGTGATAAATCAGCCCTATCAAAGTGATAAATCATACCCATCATAGTGATAAATCAGCTCTATCATAGTGATAAATCAGCTCTATCATAGTGATAAATCAGCCCTAACAAAGTGATAAATCAGCCCCATCCAAGTGTTAAATTAGCCCTATCATAGTGATAAATCAGCTCTATCAAAGTGATAAATCAGCCCTATCAAAGTGTTAAATTAGCCCTATCAAAATGCTAAATCAGCCCCATCCAAGTGTTAAATTAGCCCTATCATAGTGTTAAATCAGCCCTATCAAAGTGATAAATCAGACCCATCAAAGTGTTAAATTAGCCCTATCATAGTGATAAATCAGCTCTATCAAAGTGATAAATCAGCCCTATCAAAGTGTTAAATTAGCCCTATCAAAATGCTAAATCAGCCCCATTCAAGTGTTAAATTAGCCCTATCAAAGTGTTAAATTAGCCCTATCAAAATGCTAAATCAGCCCCATCCAAGTGTTAAATTAGCCCTATCATAGTGATAAATCAGCTCTATCAAAGTGATAAATTAGCCCCATCAAAATGCTAAATCAGCCCCATCCAAGTGTTAAATTAGCCCCATCAAAGCTTTAAATCACCACCACCAAAGTGTTAAATCTGCCCTGTCAAAATGATAAGTCACCCCCATCAAAGTGTCAAATTAGATTTATCAAAGTGATAAATCAGCCCTATCAGTGTTAAATAGCCCCATCAAAGTGCTCAATCAGCCCCATCCAAGTGTTAAATTAGCCCTATCATAGTGTTAAATCAGCCCTATCAAAGTGATAAATCAGACCCTTCAAAGTGTTAAATCAGCTCTATCAAAGTGTTAAATTAACCCTATCAAAGTGTTAAATCAGCCCTATCAAAGTGCTAAATTAACCCTATCAAAGTGTTAAATCAGCTCTATCAATGTGTTAAATTAACCCTATCAAAGTTAAATCAGCCCTATCAAAGTGATAAATCAGCCCTAACAAAGTGTTAAGTTAGCCCTATCAAAGTGTTAAATCAGCCCTTTATGACAGCGTAACAAGCCTTTATGCTGCTGCCTGAAGAAGTTACGCTGCAGTTGGGCCGTTACATTGTTTTCGAGGATGTGTAGCGGGAAAATGATCATTTCTCTATGTTGATTGTGGACCCACTGTTTCTGATTTAGAAGCAGTGTGTCCACAATTGATTAAATCAACCTCTGTCAAAGGCATTTAAAGATGTCAATCATGACTCACCTTTCTGCTGATTAAAGTTGCTATTGGGACTCTTTTCTGTTGTTGTGGGCAAGAAAAGAGAATCGTCCACTGTTTCACACTGTACAGTTTTTATTAGTTCCTTATAACGTGCCTTTCCTTTGGACAGCACACGAAGGTTCTCTTGTGTGGACTGTGGGACAACTTAGCGCGGCACAGCCACATGGCGAGCGCTGCAAGCGGCAGTATTGTAGGGGGGACCAGGGGCATTCTCCCCCGGAACATTTTTTTTTAATTTATAACCCTCTGAAAAACTATTGCCTGCATTTTAAGGGCCAAATTTTGTGAAGTAAAGCCATAGTTTTTGTTTGTTTGTTTGTTTTTATCTTTGTTACAGCCTTACTTTAAAGCCAAAAGAAATGAGATCTGGATCACCTCCAAAATTCAGTGGTCTGTCTGCCTGTCTGTTAATCAGTCAATCAAATCACTTTATTTATCCCTGAGGGGCAATTTTAAAATGGCACGACAGTAGCTTGGAAGACTTTAAAAATAAATAAATAAATAAATAACATACACACAAAACACAACCATCAACAATACACAGACCATGCAGCCACATTCAACAGCTAAAAAGGTTATACATGCTGGATTATAAAGTGCTTTTAAATAAAGTGCTATTAAAATGTGCTTCAAGCATCAGTTTCAAGCCATGAGGGGGCTAAAGTTCAGCGTTTAGTAGCTGGACAGCCCTGGGGATTAAAGTTGTCTTTCTCCTCTGTGTCTGACAGCCTGGACAACAAAGTCTGCGTCCTGAAGGAAGCCACTCAAACTCAGAAGAAAGCACATGGGTGGAGTCATGTCATATTTTATTATATTCAGCAATTTTTACAGTCAAGTTAGCAGGATTGTGTCAAAACATTTTGAAGAAATTTTCACCACAAATGCATATTAGGCCATGGAAGACTCCATTAAATTTTGGAGGTGATTTGGATCCAGATTCTGGATCAAGATTTCACTTCATATTCGTTTTGAAGGATTACGTTTAAACTACTTCATGGATTCTCACCAAATTTGCACCACAGATAGATATTTGGGCATGGAAGACTCCACTGAATTTTGGAGGTGATCTGGATCCAGACTGTCAAACATCAGAAATCTCTGCTCTTGTTTTCATCATGAGTTAAACAGCTGAGTATTTTCTGAATTTATCCCTTTTTGTTTCATAAAATGTGAGAAAATGAAAAATATTGATCAATGCTCCTCAAAGCCTAAGATTCCCCAAATGCCGTGTTTGGTCCACAAGCCAAAGATATTCAGTTTACTGTCAGAGAGAAGTTGGGTTGGGGAGGGGCATTGTGAATTAAGAGGATTAAATCAGAGAATCTGGGCATGTGAGAAAAAACTGATTTAAAACAATCGATTACCAAAATTGTTGCTGATTAATAATTGATTAATAATCAAATTATTTGTTGCAGCTCTAGCACGTATGCTGTCATTGCACGTTTTCATTTTGTTAATGTAAAATCAATTGCTGACGTCTTCTCTCCACCTCTCTTTTCACTTCCAGCTCATAGTGGAGAAGACCACAGACTTCCCCTCTGCTGAGTTCTCTCTGGTGGAGGATGTAGCTCTGCACTTCACCTGTTTGATGGACAGGCTGAACGAGCAGCGCCTCTTCCAGCCTGACCTTTGCGACGTGGACATTGTTCTGGTGCGTCAGCACAGCACTTTCCCCGCACACAAAGGTGTGCTGGCGGCCTACAGCCCTTTCTTCCACTCGCTCTTTGCACAAAGCAAGCAGCTGCGACGGGTGGACCTGTCTCTGGATGCCCTCACCTCTCAGGGCCTGCAGCAAATCCTCAACTTTATTTACACCTCCAAGCTGCTCGTGAGCGGCCGCACTGTCCGCGACGTGCTCAACGCTGCCACTCTGCTTCAGATGAGTGACATTGCAGCTTCTTGCCGCGACCTCATCAGCAGCTATTCGCTGAGAACCACCTGCACAGACATGGCGGCTCAGGGGGCGCTCGGCAACAGTGAACCACCTGCGGTGATGCCTCCTACCCAGATGTACCGGGAGATCAAAAAGGAGTCGGAGCTAGGCAGGGTGCACGTACAGGACGGTGGCAGCCCATTCTTGGTTAAAGTGGAGGAGGCAGGCAAGATGAGTTCCCAGACAAATCAGTACTACAAGAAGGAGGAGGGACCAGGTACTGGAACGGGCGTGGCTGCTTTGTGCAATGTTGATGGCAACAAGGAGGAGTCAAAGACAGCAGATGGCCACACCTCCTTCAACAGAAATCAGATCATCGTGGAGGTAAATCTTAACAACCAGACTCTGAATGTTTCCAAGGGGTCAGAGGGTAAAACGGGAGACGCAGCAGAGGCCGTGTTCGGCCGTTGCTGTGACGACAAGAGAGAGGGTGTGGTGAACGAGTCAGAAAATGAGGATGCAGGCGGAGAAGAGGACGACAGGAACTGCAAAAGAAGGGACATACTGGGGCAGAGCAGCGAAGATGAGGAGGAGGATGTGGATGAAGAGGAGGAGGAGAATACCCTCAGCATTCCAGGCTTGGAGCAAAGGCCCCTGATGGATCGACCTCGAAGAGCCACCAGAGCCTTGGCCAAAGCAGCCACGGCGGTTTCTCTGCGCCACACGCTTGCCGAGGCAACGTTAGCCAACCAGAGGCAAGGTGGCAAGAGGACGCTGGATGCAGACGGTCTCGGTCAGAAGGTAAGATTAGAGGAGAAGCAACATTTTCCATGTAAGAAATGCCCTCGCATCTTTAACAACCGCTGGTACCTGGAAAAACACATGAACGTCACTCACAACCGCATGCAGATCTGCAATAACTGCGGGAAACGCTTTCTGCTGGAGAGCGAGCTGCTGCTGCACCAACAAACCGACTGCGAGAAGAGCATTCAGGTACCACATTTAGATTATTACTAATACGAGTATAGTAGTAGTAGATGTAGCATGTTTTAGTAACTGTGACAGAGCACATTCAATTTAATATTTTTGTAAGATTTTCCCAGATAATTTGTACGTAATCTCTTTTTGCAAAGTGTGTAACATGTGGGAAGGCCTTCAAGAAGCTGTGGTCATTACACGAGCATAACAAGATTGTGCACGGCTATGCCGAGAAGAAGTTCTCCTGTGAGACCTGTGAGAAGAAGTTCTACACCATGGCTCACGTCAGGAAGCACATGGTTGGTGAGTGACAGTAACATGAAGGATTCTGATTGGTCATTTTGACTGTGCTATGTTTTTCACATAACTTAAGAAATCTCAAGTTAGACATCAATCTTCTTCAAGGTGTGAACGGGTTTGTGTCCATGCTTGAAATAAAATGTGGCTTCTGTGACCGTATCACAGTTTCAGTATTGTTATTCTCTGCATTATGTTGCATGATATAAAAACAAACCAAATACGAGGTCTGTCCAAAAAGTAACGGACCCTTTTATTTTTTTCAAAAACCATATGGATTTGAATCACGTGTGATTGCATCAGCCAAGCTTAAACCTTCGTGCGCATGCGTGAGTTTTTTCACGCCTGTCGGTTGCGTCATTCGCCTGTGAGCAGGCTTTGTGTGAGCAGTGGTCCACCCCTCTCGTCGGATTTTTATTGCGAATAAAATGTCTGAATGATTTGGAGCTTTGCTGCATCAAATCTTTCCAGAAACTGTGAGAGACCTCCAGGTGGACACCATTCGGAAAATTCAGATGGCTTTCAGGGACGATTTTATGGGGATTACACAGATTAAGGAGTGCTCCAGCCGGTTTAAAGACCGCCCACAGCATCTGAGATCGCGGCGCACTCCGAGCGCCGATCGACAGGCTGAAACCCCTCTGAAACAACCAGATAATTTCCAAAGTGAAGGCTTTGTTGATCCGGGATGTCGTCTGACTTCCACAGAAATGGCAGAAGACGTGGACATCAGCACTTTTTCGGCACATTCCACTGTTACAGGAGTTTTTGTCATGGAAAGAGAAGTGGAGGGATGCGCTACGGAGCCGCTCATGGCGCAGACAAAAGCACCTCCATGTTGGTCTCACAGGATGGCTTTCAGATGGCTTTCAGACGGCTTTTGGTTGCTTTTCAGTCGTGTGACTATCCGAGAAATTGTGAATGAGCTGGACATGCCAGAACATGTCCTGTGAGGCTTCATCACGGCGTTGCTTTGCGCCATGCGGTTCCTGTCCCAACGCGCGAATTTCTCCGCTCCTCTTTCCATGACAAAAACTCCTGTAACAGTGGAATGTGCCGTTCATTTCCAAAGTGAAGGCTTTGTTGATTCGGGACGTCGTCTGACTTCCACAGAACTAGGAAGAAGATGTGGACATCACTTTTTCGGCACATTCCACTGTTACAGGAGTTTTTGTCATGGAAAGAGGAGCAGAAGGATTCGCGCGTCGGCACGGAGCTGCATGGCGCAAAGCAACGCCATGATGAAGCCTCACAGAACATGTTCTGGCATATCCAGCTCATCCACAATTTCAAGGATAGTCACACGACTGAAAAGCAACCAAAAGCCGTCTGAAAGCCATCTGAAAGCCATCCTGTGAGATATTATAAAGACTGAGTAGATGTGAGAGAGGCCACAGCTCTTAAGTGTATAAAATCATACAAACAAGACTTTTTCTGTGCATAATACTGGTGAAGCAAAATTATGTACTGCTTCAAAAATCCACTGTGGAGTCTTAATTTCACCCACCTGCTGCAGTCTCACTTCATCTGACAGCTTCGTGTATATTCAGAACTGAGTGATTGTAATTGTTGTGAAAGTGTAGGAACACGGACCCACAACAGGGGGCGCAATGAATGGACAATGGAGGAAGTAAAAAACAAGATTTACTACTGAAACAAGCACGAGTAGTATAACAAACACAATGTTTAGGGTCGAATCCGCTGGTGTCGTGTGGGCAGGCTCGAAGATAGGAGACGTCCGTCTCAGTCGAACCGGAACCACCCAGATCTCCACTGCCACCGAACCCCGGAAATACTGGAACCGCCAAGTCCCGAATTCCCAGGTGGCCACTGCCTCCGCTCGTCGGATCCGGTACTGCTGGCAGGAGAGAGCAAGAACACACAGGAGTGGATGAACGCACCCAGTACAGAGAGGGGAGAAGCCGCCTCCACCTCTTGGCAAAGTTCAGCAGGAAGGTGAGTACTTATCCAAAGAAGGAGGGTCTCAGTAGTCACCAGTCCTGAAAGGTTTAACAAGTTTATCAATCACAGAATATGCTGCAAAGAATGTTACCTTGGTCTTAGGCGATATCTCGGCACTGAGGTGGAGACGCCGTCCTCCTGATATACCTCGGTGCTGAGTAGAAACAGCTGTGTTTGGTGATGGGTGACAGCTGTCACCCAGATTACTCCCATGATGCGGTAGCGCCCTCTGGTGCCTGGAGCCCGCACTCCAGGCAGGGCGCCCTCTGGTGGTGGTGGGCCAGCAGTACCTCCTCTTCAGCGGCCCACACAACAGTAATGCTTTGCGCTCACCATGGCAATTCCCTTTTACGTTGTCCATATATCCCAGTAATCTCCTCTAAATGTGACATGCTGCACAATTTCATACAGCAACAACAAGAACTATTTCACTATATGAAAAGCCACGTAATGCCATCCAAAGTGTTTTGTGCACCATCTCAGATGTGCTTTATTTGTTTTTTCTTTTAAATTTCTGATATCCAATGCAGTAATTTTGGCCAATATCAGACCAATACTGATCCAAAATATCAGATCAGTGCACTCCTAATCAGGCGCAGAGCTTGTGCATTCATAATGTCCATCACAACAAAGTGTATTTCTTTCTCTCTGCACTTCCCTGGCATCAATATCCGGGGTTCTATTACAGATTTATGCAAAACGTAAGCAGTATTTTCACAATGTTGACAAAAAAACAAAAGCGAAATGACATTCAGTGAGACTGTTGTGAGAACTGCAGTTGCAATAGTCATGGAAATGGATGGGTAAGTCCCACAAATATTGCCATTTTGTTTTTGTTCTTTTTCATGTCCAGTAATGCCATGAAAAATGGCATGGATTTTCATGGACTCTGCTGGATTTTGATTAATAGATTGCGGGATACGGTTGGAATGTCAGGTCCTGTATTAGAGTGGTTTAGCTCTTACTTGGTTGGTAGAACTTTTAGTGTTTCTGTGAACAATGTGATGTCTGAATCTGCTGATCTTTTGTGGGGTGTCCCGCAGGGCTCAGTCCTGGGTCCGATTTTGTTCCTGCTGTATATCCTTCCTCTTGGTAAGCTGATCCAGCAGTTCTGCGATGTGTCCTACCATTTGTATGCCGATGACTTGCAGCTGTACTGTTCTTTTAAGACAACTGAAGCACAGAAAATTTGTTCTCTCATTAGTTGTCTCACTAAAATTACAGAATGGCTTACTGAAAACAGCCTGCAGTTGAATTCTAATAAGACTGAGACATTGATTGTAGCTCCAGATAGTGCTATGTCTGTCATTAAGAATCACCTTGGTAATCTGAGCAGCTCTGTTAAAGGCAGCCTGCGTAACCTGGGTGTCATTTTGGATGGAGGGATGTCTTTGGAACATCACACCAGGCAGCTCGTTAAGAACTGTTTTTTTTCCAAATTCGAAACATTTCCAAATTACGCAAAATGGTGGCTTTTAATGAGCTAGAGATGATTGTGCATGCATTTGTTTCTTCACGACTTGATTATTGTAACAGTGTCTTTACATGCCTCAGTAAGAAAGAGCTGGCCCGCCTGCAGGTAGTGCAAAATTCTGCTGCACGACTTCTTACCCGCGTCCACAGGAGAATGCATATTACTCCTGTCCTCAAGTCTTTACATTGGCTCCCTGTTTTTTACAGGATAAATTACAAAATCCTCGTGCTGACCTTTAGAGCTCTACATGGGCAGGCACCGGAATACATTAAGGACCTGATCCAGCCTTGTTTCCAGCAGGAGTTTGAGGTCTTCCAATCAGAACCTGCTGATGGTTCCCCGAACTTGTTTTAAAACTCGAAGGGACAGATCTTTTAAAGCTGTGGCACCTCGCCTCTGGAATGAGCTTCCCTGTTCTCTTCGCTCACTAGATTCTGTGGATGTTTTTAGACAGCAACTAAAGACACATTTTTTTTAAACTGGCATTTTAGTGTCAATTTATTTTATTGTTCTATATTTGTATGTGTTGTTTTTATTGTCTATTTATATCGTGTGAAGCACTTTGTGACCTTGGTCTGTGAAAAGTGCTATATAAATAAAGCTTACTTACTTACTTACTTACTTATAACATCATCTGTTTTAAGGTTCAACAAGCTCTCCATCTCTGACGTCATCCACATGTATTGTGCCATCTGTTTTACAATGTTATGGGACTCTTTCTATATGTCATGGGACTTGTAATAACATAAAAAGTGTTTCCGTTGCAGTTTTGAAAAAAAAAATGCCTTCTTTGATTTGCCTGAAAACTACATCATGCAAGTGTAAAAACATTTTTTGCGATAAATGGGAGTTTTCTCAGAATATGCCTTTCCATTAATTCAGTTAATTTATTATAGCACCAAATCGCAGCATAAGTTGCCCCAAGCAAGTTTGCAGGGGTAAGGTGTAATCTTCCCAACCCCCAGAGCAATTATAGGAAGAAACCTCAAGTGGATCAGACTCAGGGGGTGACCATCTGCATTGGCCATACGACCAATGACAAATAAATGGCAATAAAGTACAACAGAAAAATGTCGAAGACACAAAACAGAGATGACGGAACCAAGCATCCAGACACTTGTCAGTTCCAGTGGTCATGGTAACCACCCTGTCCAACAGAAAAGCGGCAAAGGTCCAATGAACAGCACCCACTGTCCACAGGTGACATTTCTGAAAGTCCTCCAGATGCCACAGTTTGGCCACCAACCAACTCAAGGCTCCCTTCGTAGTTCCGCACTACACTCCGATAAAGGAGATTGGTGGTAGAAAAGTTGCAGTACTCCTCCTCTTCACTATAGCCATCAGTGATGTAAGTGAAGCAACTTCAACAGCATCTCGAACAAAGAGACAGAATTCAATCTGCAGGATTGAACAACTCATAAAACAATATTTCTTTTTATATTTGCATTTAGGAAGCTAATGGACTGAGATGATGCAAAGTGAAGTCATGGTTTTCTGTTATGAGCTCCCCTTTCCCCAGTTATATTCCATAGTATACACAATTAAAGTAAATTGAAGCAACCATCCAAAGAAATCAAAGTAAACACTGATGAAAATACAAAATCTCACTTTACTGCTTCACCTCAGGGAGCTTTGGTGGGCGCTGTTCACTATGCACTCAGACAGGTTGGCACTAATCCTTTAACTTTTCACTTGTCTGCTTGCTAGTTACCACTGCTCTGTAGGCATAGCACATTCTATTTTAAAGGGCCGTACAGGTGCAATTCTGACCAGATGATATCATGTGTGGACTAAGGTACACCCATACCTGATGAATATGTCAATTACAACCCATCTGTGCCCAGGGCCCGGCTCTGTTCCACTATTTCCCATCACTTAAATAGCAAAGTTCACTTGAACATGCCCGATATGGATTTGTGCCCTCTGCACTACTCGTTTTTACACCTGCCTACAAGATAAACCCCAATAGTATGTATTTTAGTTTTTGATGGTCCTGTCTCTTATTTTGTTTGACTTTAATATGTGACTTGAAATGCATGTACAGTAGTGTTCAGAATAATAGTAGTGCTATGTGACTAAAAAGATTAATCCAGGTTTTGAATATATTTCTTATTGTTACATGGGAAACAAGGTAGCAGATTCAGTAGATTCTCACAAATCCAACAAGACCAAGCATTCATGATATGCACACTCTTAAGGCTATGAAATTGGGCTATTAGTAAAAAAAAAAGTAGAAAAGGGGGTGTTCACAATAATAGTAGTGTGGCATTCAGTCAGTGAGTTCGTCGATTTTGTGGAACAAACAGGTGTGAATCAGGTGTCCCCTATTTAAGGATGAAGCCAGCACCTGTTGAATATGCTTTTCTCTTTGAAAGCCTGAGGAAAATGGGACGTTCAAGACATTGTTCAGAAGAACAGCGTAGTTTGATTAAAAAGTTGATTGGAGAGGGTAAAACCTATACGCAGGTGCAAAAAATTATAGGCTGTTCATCTACAATGATCTCCAATGCTTTAAAATGGACAAAAAACCAGAGACGCGTGGAAGAAAATGGAAAACAACCATCAAAATGGATAGAAGAATAACCAGAATGGCAAAGGCTCACCCATTGATCAGCTCCAGGATGATCAAAGACAGTCTGGAGTTACCTGTAAGTGCTGTGACAGTTAGAAAACGCCTGTGTGAAGCTAATTTATTTGCAAGAATCCCCCGCAAAGTCCCTGTGTTAAATAAAAGACATGCAGAAGAGGTTACAATTTGCCAAAGAACACATCAACTGGCCTAAAGAGAAATGGAGGAATATTTTGTGGACTGATGAGAGTAAAATTGTTCTTTTTGGGTCCAAGGGCCGCAGACAGTTTGTGAGACGACCCCCAAACTCTGAATTCAAGCCACAGTTCACAGTGAAGACAGTGAAGCATGGTGGTGCAAGCATCATGATATGGGCATGTTTCTCCTACTGTGGTGTTGGGCCTATATATCACATACCAGGTGTCATGGATCAGTTTGGATATGTCAAAATACTTGAAGAGGTCATGTTGTTGTGAAAGTGTAGTGACACGGACCCACAACGGGGTGTAAATGAACGGACAATGAAAGAGTCGAATATGAACACTTTACTGTTGTGAAAGAGCACAACACAGAGGAATGTGAAATTTTACAGACAGTCAATCACAAGGGTGACGTGTGGGCAGGCTCGAGGATAGAAGACGTCTGTCCTGAGATGAACCGGAACCACACGATTTCTTCCGCCACCGAACCCGAAGAATACTGGAGCCGCCAAGTCCCGAGTCCCCAGGTGGCCACCGTCTTCGAAGGTCGGATCTGGTACTGCTGGCAGGGAGCAGAGACAATAAGATATGGGTGTGTGCACACCCAGTAACAACAACGGTGGGAATTCCACCTCCACCTCTAACACACACTCGTGCAGCTCCTGTCTACCCACTTATCTAACAGCTAACTGATCACCTGCAGAGGAATGGTCTATTTGAAGAGTTTCAGTCAGGTTTTAGAATTCATCATAGTACAGAAACAGCATTAGTGAAGGTTACAAATGATCTTCTTATGGCTTCGGACAGTGGACTTATCTCTGTGCTTGTTCTGTTGGACCTCAGTGCTGCTTTTGATACTGTTGACCATAAAATTTTATTACAGAGATTAGAGCATGTCATAGGTATTAAAGGCATTGCGCTGCGGTGGTTTGAATCATATTTGTCTAATAGATTACAGTTTGTTCAAAATGGGGAATCTTCTTCACAGACTAAAGTTAATTATGGAGTTCCACAAGGTTCTGTGCTAGGACCAATTTTATTCACTTTATACATGCTTCCCTTGGGTAGTATTATTAGACGGTATTGCTTAAATTTTCATTGTTACGCAGATGATACCCAGCTTTATCTATCCATGAAGCCAGAGGATACGCACCAATTAGCTAAACTGCAGGATTGTCTTACAGACATAAAGACATGGATGACCTCTAATTTCCTGCTTTTAAACTCAGATAAAACTGAAGTTATTGTACTTGGCCCCACAAATCTTAGAAGCATGGTGTCTAACCAGATCGTTACTCTGGATGGCATTTCCCTGATCTCTAGTAATACTGTGAGAAATCTTGGAGTTATTTTTGATCAGGATATGTCATTCAAAGCGGATATTAAACAAATATGTAGGACTGCCTTTTTGCATTTACGCAATATCTCTAAAATCAGAAAGGTCTTGTCTCAGAGTGATGCTGAAAAACTAATTCATGCATTTGTTTCCTCTAGGCTGGACTATTGTAATTCATTATTATCAGGTTGTCCTAAAAGTTCCCTAAAAAGCCTTCAGTTGGTTCAGAATGCTGCAGCTAGAGTACTGACGGGGACTAGCAGGAGAGAGCATATCTCACCCGTGTTGGCCTCCCTTCATTGGCTTCCTGTTAATGCTAGAATAGAATTTAAAATTCTTCTTCTTACTTATAAGGTTTTGAATAATCAGGTCCCATCTTATCTTAGGGACCTCATAGTACCATATTACCCCATTAGAGCGCTTCGCTCTCAGACTGCGGGCTTACTTGTAGTTCCTAGGGTTTGTAAGAGTAGAATGGGAGGCAGAGCCTTCAGCTTTCAGGCTCCTCTCCTGTGGAACCAGCTCCCAATTCAGATCAGGGAGACAGATACCCTCTCTACTTTTAAGATTAGGCTTAAAACTTTCCTTTTCGCTAAGGCTTATAGTTAGGGCTGGATCGGGTGACCCTGGACCATCCCTTGGTTATGTTGCTTTAGACGTAGACTGTGTTTCATAATTATTGTATGGCCTTGCCTTGCAATGTGGAGCGCCTTGGGGCAACTGTTTGTTGTGATTTGGCGCTATACAAGAAAAAAGTTGAAGTTGAAGTTATCTGGTAGAGGTGTGAAGCGAAGCCGTCGCAGATCACACCAAACGCCGGTCTCACAGATAAGGAACACCACAGGAAAGCGGCTGCAAAAAAGAGTTCAGACTGACACACAGTTTACTTTAAGACTGAGAATAGTACCTGAACGGTTCGACGATATCTCGGCAATGAGGTGGAGATGACGTCCTGGTTTTATGGAGTGAGATGATGAAGCATGAATGGGTGACAGCTGTCAAGAGATAATGAGTGACAGCTGTCACCCCCGGCTGTGTCTGTGGCGGCAGCGCCCTCTCGTGCCTGAAGCCCGCACTTCAGGCAGGGCGCCCTCTGGTGGTGGGCCAGCAGTACCTCCTCTTCTGGTGGCCCACACAACACATTGCCTTATGCTGAAGAGGACATGCCCTTGAAATTGGTGTTTCAACAAGACAATGACCCCAAGCACACTAGTAAACGAGCAAAATCTTGGTTCCAAACCAACAAAATTAATGCCTTGCAGATGTGAAGAAATCATGAAAAACTGTGGTTATACAACTAAATACTACTTTAGTGATTAACAGGATTGCTAAAAAAGCAGTTTGAACATAAAGGTTTTGAGTTTGTAGCATCAACAGCAGATGCAAGTATTATTGTGAACACCCCTTTTCTACTTTTTTTTTTTTTTTTTACTAACAGCCCAGTTTCATAGCCTTAAGAGTGTGCATATCATGAATGCTTGGTCTTGTTGGATTTGTGAGACTCTACTGAATCTACTGGTACCTTGTTTCCCATGTAACAATGAGACATATACTCAAAACCTGGATTAATGTTTTTAGTCATATAGCACTACTATTATTCTGAACACTACTGTATGTATGTAGTGTGCAAAATTTTAAGCGTCATTTATAATCTTTTCTAAATATCTAATTCATGTCAATAAGCAAACAGACTGGGTAGCTAGCTAGTAACGTTTTTCATTATTTTTCAGAGGTTGTAGGTACAGTAAACTTGTCTTGATGTGACAGTGCAGCATCAGCCTTTGGTGTGTGTGTGTGTGTGTGCGCGCGCGCGCGTGTTGCTTTCATGTTCCTCTTTTTAGAAGATAAGCATCTTATTTTCCAGATGGGCCTACCTCATTCCCATCATGCATCTGTGTACCATCAGATAAAGAATGTTGTACATGCACCATGTGAGAGTTGTTGTTATGCAGTTATTTGTCCTCTGCAGCATGATTCACCAATAAAAACATCCTGACAGTTTGGTGTTTGATGGTTTGCTTATTTGTCCTCCTGCTGGTACGGCACGGAAAACCTTCAGCTTATCTGCTCTGCTGTGTCTGTTTGTGTGTGCAGCCCACACGAAGGACATGCCATTCACCTGCGAGACCTGTGGGAAGTCGTTCAAGCGCAGCATGTCTCTGAAGGTTCACTCTCTGCAGCACTCTGGAGAGAAACCCTTCAAGTGTGAGGTTTGAGCTCCGTTCATAAACCGTTTCTCTTCATGCAGCTCACACCAAGAGTTTTTAGCAAACACACGACTGTTAAGATAACCCGAGAGTCATTTAGGATTCTGTCATGAATCCCTTTGCATATAAAAATAGAGCACCACGCTCCTAGATCACAAGCCTCCGCCAAAACTAGTTTCTAATTCCAAAAAATTTTACTTTGAAAAACGTTTCAAGATCAAAGTCCTGCTAGAAGAGGCTTTTCATAAGCCAAATTAGTTGTGATCAAGTCAGGAGTATGGATTTAGTTCATACACTTGAATCAAAGGGGTTTCTTTGTGGTATGGTCAGGTGTTTTTTTTGTTTGTTTGTTTTTTCAACTTTTTTGGTTTCTGAATTCTTTTTCAGATAATTTTCACAGAACATTGGTTATCTTTGCTATGCACAATTTGTCATTGCTTTTTGGCACTTGGTTTCTGACTGATAACTGGAAAATAGACAAACAGATATAAAATTGGAACCTCTATCCAATTTTGGTGGTGTACTCGTAGTTAAATCCATAACAGAAAAATGAGAGTGGTTGCGGCACTTTTGATTGAGATAGAATGCAAAAATGTACAAAATTGACTTTTTAATATTAAATTCAAATGTCCACTATATCCACAATCCAGATCAAACTTTGTCAGGTGATAGTGAGTGCCAGTCTGCACCTCACTTTCAAATATAAGAGTGATTGGGGCATGTTTGTTTAAGATATAATGTAAAATATACATTAAATGGGGTTTTCAATGTTACCTTTAAATGGCCATGAAATCTGTGATCTGGATCAGATCTGAATCACACGCAATACAGGATAACATCCTACATAATGCTGTCCAATTTGAAAGAAATTTGATGTTTTCTGACAGAGTTATGAATTTTTAAAAAATTGGTCCTGTGTTAAAGATAGGCATTTTTCCAAGCTTTTTCTTGACTTTGACCTTTGACATATGACCTTGAATATTGAACCAGTTCTTGCCTATCAGGATATGAATCTTCAGTAAAAATTTCATAACAGTCTATGAAAAATTATGGGCTCCACACTGTTCACAAACAGACAAACAAACAAGGGCGAAAAGAAAACCACCTCCAACTTCATTGCTTAAAGTGCTGTCACTGTGTTTTCGACTTCATCTAAAGTTTCAGATTTCCTGTAGTCCAAAAGCCTGTAATTATGTTCTCATAGTGGGTGTAGGTCGTAGGGGTTAACAACATGACCCAGTACAGCATTTTTCACCCTTTGAATGGTAATATATGGGTTTTGCACTGTATGACTCCTTTAATAATCTTATTTGAGCAAAACTTTAACCTGGACTATTTCCACTTTCAAATTTGCTCTTTCAAAGTTAAAATCTGCTTTCAAACTTTGATGAAGAAAAGCTTTTTACAATTTTATATAAAAAAAAAATTCTGCAGCAGAGTTTAACGATTGATTGCTAAGGCTTAAATGAGCACAAACCCAACGCAAAAGTCTAGTGATTCACACAACTTAATCAGTCACACTTTATTCAATTCCAAGTGTTGTTTTTTTTTTATTTATTTATTTGAGCAAGTTAAAAACATTTATGTATTGCGCACATTCATCTTTTAGAGTCCATACATTACTCAAAGGGAGTAGGATGAAGTAAAACTTATATTTTCTACCCCCTTTCACATGTATTATTTTCGGCTGTGCAGACAAGAATAAATAAAACGTTTTGAGATCATACATACCTATATAAACACACACCTTGCATTATACATATCAACATATATTTACATAAATTTTCATTTTATGCTCAATTTGTAGAGCAGTCACTGTTAGCAACACCTACCAGGTTAGCCAATATTAGCAGCAACAGTTGACAAACAACACATTACATGGCATTTCATACATAAAAACACCGTAGTAACATGTCCACAAACTGCAGTAAGACGGTACCATGTGCATTAGGCATGGAGAGATTAATCGATATGAATCGGTATCTAGATACAAAGGTGCACGATGTGAGTGTATCGATTCATTCAGTGTGCATCGATTCAGTTGTCATCGTGATGCATCGTGATGCATCGTGATGCATCGCTCGCTGCGTGCTTGCAAATGATTTTTTTTTTTCCGAGGCATGTTGAATCCACCATCACTGCTCCACATTTTGTTTTGAACACGGACAGAATCCAGAAAGCGCATTTCTACCACAACAAACATGCAGGTCTGCAAGAACAATAGCAAGCAGACAGAAGAGATTTTTGACGCACCTAAAACATTTAAATCAGCCGTATGGAGGTACTTTGGCTTTTTTAAAATGATGGGAAACTTGACAAGACACAGGTTGTTTGTAAAGAATGCCGTGCTGCTAACCGATATCGAAGCGGCCGCAGATTGTAAACCGAGCTCCGGCAAAACTGGTAAGAAATGTATCTCATATTACTTTTGCCAAGGCGGTACTCTGTCAGTGAGTGACTCACTTTCAGTCACTCATTGAGAATGATGTTGTTTTATTATTTACTGTACTAAGTTCTGATAGTGTGATGAAATTGGTTCCAAATATGAGGGAGCTGATTCCTGTTCCTTAATGTTGCATCTGGCAAATTTGCTGCTTATAAGGAGTAAAACAAATCCTCTGCCCCTAGTAGAATCAGAAGAAGAAGAATAATACTATAGTACCATACTGAATTGCAGCTTTTTATTTTCTATTTAGGTTTTTGGTCTAATTTTTTGCATCATGTTGAATCTTATCGTATCACATTGTGAGTAATTGAATCGGCATCAAATACATATCAAATCACATCGAATCGGGAGCAGGGGTGAATTGTATCACATCGTATAGTCGGTATCGTCATGTATCGCTATATGTATTGTATGGCTGGTAGTGTATTGAGGTGCGTATAGAATCGTCAGTGATGAGATTCACATGCCTCATGTGCATGATTTATTAAACTGGACACAAAAAGACAGCAGTGCTATAAACAGTTAAAACTAAAGCTTTCGTAGCTGTTGATGCTTGGAGGAGCCGTCTTGAGTTGTGAACTCTGTATGTGGAGTTCAAACGAGTTGGAATTCTGACTTCAGGGGGTGTTCCTCAGGGGTGCAACAGGAAAATTCGGACCTCCAAGAAGAACTGGAAAGCACCGTTGTCTTGGTTGCAATTTGACATCTCAACATAGATGGGGGCAAAACCTCCATCATACCATTTTAAAGAGAACATCTCAAAAGGTTCTTCAGCCAGTTCACATACGAGATGCTCAAGATCCATTACAGATGTCTTTCTCCTCATTCTAATTATATACTCATATATTTTTTAAAGATATTTGCAATGCTTGAAATAAATTTTACCTCTCACCTCAAAGTTTGGTGGAGGTGTTGTCTCCTACCCTGCATCTGTTCGTTGACACAGCGGAAAAACACACAACAATCTGTGTTTGAGCAATTCAATGTACAAATCATGCAATTGTTTTCTAAGTTACAGTCAGGTCCATAAGTATTTGGACTGGGCGCAATCTTTGTATTTTTGTCTCTGTATACTACCACAATGCATTGAAATTAAACAATCAAAATGTGAATGTAGCATAAACTTAATTGACAAACTTTATTGTAATTGAACATAATATAAATATAACAACCATTATATATAAATCCTCACTTTTCCAGCCGGTTTTTCATTTAGACAAGTCAGTTGAATGGAAAAATGTGTCCAAACATTTGACTGGTACATCAGTCATTCAGAAATATAAACAGGTTGGTGCTATATGGTAAATCTCTTTAGATTAAGCAGTTCTCAAAAACTCAGTGAGGGAAGCCACCAAGACATCCAAGAAACCCTGAAGGAGTTACAGGCTTCTGTGGCTGTGATTAGAGAAACTGCATAGTGCAGCATTTGTCTGTTGCATCATTAGTTATAGAAGGTTTTCAGAGAAGGAAAATGTACTGAATCTATACCCGAGTCTCCCATGTGCCTTCTGGAAAACTGTAGCTGAAATTTCACATCTGCGTTTTAAGTGTCAGGCCACCATGAAGGTGTATAAGTTGTGATGCAACAGTCAAAAGTTGTGCTGTTTGTCTCATTTTCTTTCAATAGTTTGTAAATAAATTAGATTTTATTTTCAGCAGAGAGTCAAAAGACACAGGATATTCATGTTGTTTTTGTAATATGCACATTTTTCCTGTAACATCTTATTACGATGTGACTTGAATCCTGTTTTTAGTCAGAAGCTGACAAACACTTCCATCAGTGAAAGATATTAGAAATATAAGTATTTATATTCCAACATTAGTGAACTGTTGCATGACTGAACTTATTTTTAACAAGAAAAAGGTTTCTTCCATTTTAAAATTTTATATGATCTTTTCCTTTTTTTTCCTTTTTTTTTTTTTTTTTACATTTACAGATTACCATCAATTGTATTTTTGTCAAAGCAAAAATTCTTTACCGAACAATGTTATCTAAGAAAAAAAGTCATTTGTACCATTTCAGAACTGTAACGAGCGTTTCCAGTACAAATATCAGCTACGTTCCCACATGAGCATCCACATCGGACACAAGCAGTTCATGTGCCAGTGGTGCGGCAAGGACTTCAACATGAAACAGTACTTTGATGAACACATGAAGACACACACTGGTAAGTCACCTGTTGTGGTGCTTCTGCTGATTTATTTGTCATTTTTAGAGGCTGTATATCTTTTATGGTGCTTTTTATCCCCCAGTATGAAATATGGGGGATATAGCTGTCTGTCCATCTGTACGTCCGTGTTCTCTTGTTAGCGCGATATCTCAAGAATCAATTGACCAATTTCATTCATATTTAGCACAAGGGTATACTTGGGTGATCCCCCGACACTAGTTGGTTATGCTGACCTTGGGGTTAATTTCAAGGTCACAGCAAGATATTCAACATATTGTGATTGCCACCCTTGATAACATGATATCTCAAGAACCAGGTGACCAATTTCATTCATATTTAGCATAAGGGTGTACTTGGGTGATTCCCCCAACACCAGTCGATTACGGATTTGTAGGGACCGGGGGATATGCCACCTCCTGGTGACTCTTGTTCAATAGTCCATCTCTCATTCTGCCTTTTATCCTTGTTAAAGACAAAACAACTGGTTAGTTGTTGCTGTGACAGGGAGTAAAAGTTGTAAATTTTTAACTTTTGATGGCAAGTGGTGTCGTAGTGTGTGGATGCCGCGCTCGCAGCCAAAGGCAACATAATTTATTAGTTAATGAAAAAAGCAAAACATCCATTTTAAAGTCTGTTACATTTTTTCATGTACTTTGGTGTACTCATATAATTATAATGTGAAACCAAACCAAAAGGAACCCAACCTTGGTCTGAACTTTCAGGTGTGAAAGTGCTTAAATGCAGGAGTGGGCACAGTTCAGCTAACTGCTAATTAGCTAAGCTAACTTTTTCATAGGTGTTTTAGTTTTTTAGAAAACCTTGAAAACTATTTTTGGACCAATTGATTTCTGCTAAATTTCATTATGTCTCCTAACATTTGTTTGAATAAGGTGTGAAAGTGAAAAATGTTGGTAAACCATAAAGTCCTATGTTTGTTCCTCTTGGAGGTTATATAAAAATCCATTTCCTGGACAATAACCTCTTATATCCATAAATCAGGTGTATATAGGTTTGGCCATCTGGCACACTGATGGACACAACATGCGATTGGTTAACTATGGATTTTTGGAAAGCTCCGTGTCTATGCTACATCATGTTCAAATTTCAGCTGTCAATGTCTGATTGCCAAAATCCATGCAAAAGGTAAATTCATGTAATAAAAATTAGTGGTTAACAATAGCTTCAGGTAAATGTTTTAGCTTAGTGTTATCACTGTTAACTTTTGAATAAGCAGAATAGCGTTGATTGAATGTTTCCAGAGACATCGACTTATCTCGGCAGTGACATACACGTCTCTGGGTCTTTGGCCTTTGAGATCAAGAGGGTCTTGGGAAGAGCTTGTGGAGTCATAAGGGCAGTGGATGCAGGTGTTTGGTGATGCCAATATCTTTGTAGGCAAACGAAGGTCCAAGTCTTTAGGGTCCTGGTGCTGCCTGTCTTTACAGTTGTGATACTTGGACGCTAACCAGTGATTGAAGGTGGCGACTGGATGTCTTTGGTACTATGTCTCTTCGAACGATCCTTGGGTACCACTGGAATGCCTTTGTATCACACAAGCAGTTACTGAGGGCCCCTTCACACAAAACAGGAAAGACGCAGAAACCGGAAGAAAATCCATGAACCAAACACGCAATGGGGACCCACGAACCATCGTGCACGTGCACAAACACAGTGCGAGCAGCTGGGACGTGTTGCACCACATTGCACCGCTGATGTGGAGAAAAATAAAATGAAAACCAGCTGTATAATTAGTAGGGATGGGTATCGCTAAGATTTTATCGATATCGATACCATTATCGATTCCGCTTATTGATCTGATTCCTTATCAATTCCCTTATCGATACCTCTTGTGAATTTTTGTGTACTAAAAGTAGGCTTTACAGGTTTTTTATGTCTGCGGGTCAAAGAGCTTTTTCTGATCATGCACCTGCTCTGTGGAACGGTCTTCCTGCGACCGTGAGACAGTCAGAGTCCGTGGACATTTTTTAGTCAAGACTTAAAACCTATTTTTATTCTCTTTCTTATGAATAGTTTTTATTTTTTTATGTGTTTTATTCTTTTACTTCTGTTTTTAATTATGTATTTGATTTTTATGTATTTATTTAAATGTTTTATGTTGAACTGTTCTGTGTGAGGTGCCTTGAGATGGCTTTTGTTGTGATTTGGCGCTTTATAAGTTGATTAAATTGAAATTGAATTGAAACTGAACAACATTTTATTGAGACATAAACTAAATAAATCTGAAATTGGTGACTGGCTCCTTAAACTCCGGACATAAATAGGAATAAACAAAATCTGTAGTTTTTGTCAAAAGCATTTTCTTTCAGACACTGTTGGCATGAATGTCTTTCCATACATCTGAGCTGAGCTCTTTCAGCTGTCTGCGCTGCACATCAGGATGTAATTTATAAAGAATGCAGTACGTCTCATTTTGGGATGAAAAAACATTTTAGTCGATTGTAGTTTCATGTCTGTATTACAACGTTTGTAAAGAGGTGTCATTTTATTTAAAACGGCGATTCATTTTGAAGTTATTAATTCCGACCAGACTCTGTCTCGGCAGAGAGCCACGCAGCATTTGAAGCTGTGCCAATGGAAAACGGAGGACAATTCTCGTTTCTTGACTGCAACAAGACAAGAGTCCCAGTTAGTGACTTTAATCCACACAAAAGTGACTCACGATATTTTAATGCCTTTGAGAGGGGTTAAGAAGTGGACTTGCCGCTTCTGAAGAGCAGCAAATCAAAGAACCCTCAAGCCAGTGGATTGAAGCATTGCTTCATTGGTTCACACTTCAAAGTGGAGTCGTGCTGCAGAAACGGCTGATTACAGACCCGCTGCAAAATCTGTAATCAATGTAGAGGAATGATCATTTTCCCAACAAACACCCTCAAAAACAACCAACACGTGTGTCCTGTCAGGCAGATGTGACTTTCAGATTGCCTGCTGCATGTCCACATGAACTGACTGTCCATTTCAGCTGGGACAGCCTGTCAATCTGCGCGCTGTGCGTGCTCTCCATCTTGTCACAAAAGCGACATATGTTTTTATGTATTTCCACGTAAGGACAGCACTCGCACACACTCGCGTCACAGTGGATACTAAGGTCCCGTCTGTCAAAGCACGGTATGTGTTCTGCAGCTGTGATGTCCAGGACCACAAATGTCAACAGCTGCTGCTGTTGGCAGCCATGCGCTCCCCCCAGCAGACCAAGGTGTCACCAGAGTGACACCTTGGGAGCGCAAACCACAAGCGCAAACCACAAGCACACCAGGTGTTGGGGGGTGAGCGGGGGGGCGGGGGCATGAAACACATGCACATGTGTTGTGGGGGGAGCTGACACTCTGGCACGCCACATGTGTACTTGGCAACTCCACAGTTGTGGGGCACTTAGACAAATTTCACATCCAGCTTGAAAGTGATCGCCTGCTGACTGTTTTCATGATGATAGTGTGAATGGCCACACATTTTCTAAGTGCCAAGCAAGCGGTGTTAGATGTTCGTGTGTGTCAGCTGGAATTTACCCAACACCTGCCGTGAGAGGGATCGAATGTGCTCTCACAGGACACTCTCTGTCTTTCAGCTGCTGGTGTGCGAAGTAGTTGTAGCAACAGGTGTACGAGGCGTTGGAAGCAGCTGCGATTTTACACGTATTGCATACGATTCCTGCTTTGTGTGCAGTTCAGCCACATTCGTACTATGTGTGATGAGGCCCTAAGAGAGGAAGCGTCAGCTATGGCATTTTGGCCATATTGCACGTTTCTTTGTGCATGATCCAGTATGCATATGCGTGAGTAGAGTTGAGGACCCCAGTCGCTGGGGTGTCCACGTTTCACCTGGCTGTGGCAGATAGATGGTTAGTTTAGAGATGTGGGAGTGGACTGGTTGTCTGCCTTGGTTGTTGCCATCCATGACCCAAGCTAATGCCGTAGTATTGTGGATGCAGCAAAGCACAGCATCAGCGCGTCTTTCCAGAGTTGTCTTGACTTGTTTACTGAAGCTAACGTTTTGGTTAGCTCTGCCCACCACTGCTTAAATGTTGCAATGTAGACTGAATGTGTGAGTGACGCGTGTCCATCAGCTATCTCTGTCTTTCATCACCCTGCAGGAGAAAAGCCGTACATCTGTGAGATCTGCGGGAAAAGCTTCACGAGCCGGCCCAACATGAAGCGCCACCGCCGCACCCACACCGGAGAGAAGCCGTACCCGTGCGAGGTATGCGGCCAGCGCTTCCGCTTCTCCAACATGCTCAAGGCCCACAGGGAGAAATGCTTCCGCGTCAGCAACACCGTGGTTACCAACAACAACAACGACCCAGTCACCCTCACTCAGTCCCTGGCCCCGCCTACAGTGGACTCTTCCGGACAGGTCCAGCTTTGCATGGCGCGCCCTGTGACCTCGGTGACCACGCCCGCTGCTGCCTCCAGCCCCCGCTCACTCCACAGCACCCAGCTGTCTCTCCCCTTGCTGCACTCCATGGGGGGGCTGCCTCCCACCCCACATTTACCCCCGCCGCCTCCCTTGTTCTCTGATGGTAGGATGAACTCCAGCAACTAACAAACCGTCATAGCATCAAAAGCACTTTGGTACTTTTTTCTTTTTCTTTGAGCTTAAACTGGTTGAAAGGCCTTCTGCAAGGGGAGAGCACACACCTCAGTGACATTTAACCTCTGCGTGAAAATTGCCAGACTGTGGCCACTGATACGTCTGGCTGGAGGTCTAACAGAGACCTCATAAAAATACCTACCGTAATAATAAACAGCTATTTTTTACTCTATTGAAAACAATAGATAACCTCAGCATCCGAATAGACGTGCCGTCACCACGCTTCTTTGTACCGGTATTCTTTTCCAAAGCCACGCACATCTCCAGAACCTTGCACAGTGCATTGGTTTGTTTTGTTTTGTTTTTTTGTTTTTTTACTGACTACAGCATCTGGATTTAGATTTTTTTCAAGATGACAGGAAGAATTCTCATGCAGGAGGGTCATCAGTCGAACAAGAACCGCACCATGGCCAGACAAGATATTTATTTTTGATGGTTTTCTGACCAGATGTAGCAGGTGGTTCCGATGTGACCCAGCAATAACCAAAAGCTGAATTTTTTTTTGAGCATATACTTGTATACGGCATTGCCAGTAACCAAATCCTGTTAGCTCACCTGTTGTAGTTAAACCGTGTTATACAGCATTTATAACCATTACTGCACCTTATGTGTAATTCTAATGACATATAGATATATATATATATAAATTGTAGTCCTAATTGTTTTCTTCTTTGTGGCTGTGATCATGTGTGGGCCGTGGCATGTTTTGTTATTGGCGAGGTTGTGAGGCGATTGGGAGTGGCCTGTGCGTGCAGGTGATGATGATTCGGTTGCTTATATTAAGCAAATGCTCTCGTCCTGTAGATCTGCTTTTGAGGCGACACTGCAATTTTCACTCACTCGTCTTCAACCGCTCACTCCAATGCGGGACTGCGGGAGCTGGAGCCTATCCCAGCAGTCACAGGGCGTGAGGCGTGGTACACCCTGGACAGGACGCCAGTCTGTCGCAGGGCCACATAAAGACAGACAGACATGTTCATACCCACATGAACACTTATGGCAATTTAAAGTTTCCAGTCCACCTAACCAGCATGTGTTTGGATGTGGGAGGAAGCTGGAGCACCCAGAGGGAACCCACTCAAACATGGAGAGAACATGCAAACTCCACACAGAAAGGCCACAGGTGGGAATCAAACCCACGACCTTCTTGCTGTGTGGCAACAGTGCTAACCACTAAGTCACCGTGCTGCCGACACTGCACTTTTTTCTGAGTAATACTAACATGCTCAGCGCTACTATGTATTCGTAGAGTTGAATATTTCATATGGCGAGATACACGTTGAGCTTCACGTTGCGTTATTTACACGTCATTTTGAGATTAAATCATTAAAATTGTTTGCAGAAGAGTGTAGCATAGAAATATGCACAAATAGCTGCTGAATAAGATCTTATCTTTTTAGCACCCTTATTATAGGCTAACTTCCAAAATCTCTTAAAGGGGTCATATTGTCCTGAATTTATTTGTTTGTTTACCTTTTACAGTTTAATATGGTTGGTGTTTAATGTTAAACAACAATTCTGCGAGTGTGCATGTAGAAATTCTACAGTAAGTAGAATTTAGGCTGGAAACGGAGCACTGTGACATACGTAACACAAGCCCATCTGGACTCCTGCTAAAACACTCACAAAGGACATTTCCTCAGAATGTTACGCTATTTCATGAGGTCACATGAGCAGCACAGGTAGCCAAATGTGTAAACATGAGTGCCAGTGTCTGGCGGTTAGTCATGGTGGCCAACAAGAGAGACACGTAAAAGATATTTTATTACTACAGTCACAGATGGTTGTCTTCTACTCCAAAGCAGCAACAACAACAGCACTTTAATCGTGCGGGTGATATTTTATTATATGTATAGATGTCACTCCTCACATTCGCATGTAGGTAAAAGAAAAGTCTTTGTTTTTGCGCCCTTAGTGATATTAAAACATTGTAGCACACTAATAATAATAATAAGTAGAAGCACTCAGAGAGTGCAAATCTTCGCCAAGGCCATGGGGTCACTGACACCATAACATCTACACGCCGTGGAATCATTGAACCTAAAAAAGTCTAACAATGATGTTTGCTCAGTAGTAAAAAAGTTTCATCTTCTGTGACTAGATAGCATGTATCCTTAGCGCTTGGCATCACAGTTTATTGCAACTTGCACCTTTCCCAGAAGCTACTGTCATCTGAGCACTGATATTGATATTGCATGTGCTTATAGACAAAAACAAATAAGAGACAAAATTCAATTTATTATTCAACTATACTATTCATCATAGTACAGAAACAGCATTAGTGAAGGTTAAAAATGATCTTCTTATGGCCTCAGACAGTGGACTCATCTCTGTGCTTGTCCTGTTAGACCTCAGTGCTGCTTTTGATACTGTTGACCATAAAATTTTATTACAGAGATTAGAGCATGCCATAGGTATTAAAGGCACTGTGCTGCGGTGGTTTGAATCATATTTATCTAATAGATTACAGTTTGTTCATGTAAATGGGGAGTCTTCTTCGCAGACTAAGGTTAATTATGGAGTTCCACAAGGTTCTGTGCTAGGACCAATTTTATTCACTTTATACCTGCTTCCCTTAGGCAGTATTATTAGAAAGCATTGCTTAAATTTTCATTGTTACACAGATGATACCCAGCTTTATCTATCCATGAAGCCAGAGGACACATACCAATTAGTTAAACTGCAGGAATGTCTTACAGACATAAAGACATGGATGACCTCTAATTTCCTGCTTTTAAATTCAGATAAAACTGAAGTTATTGTACTTGGCCCCACAAATCTTAGAAACATGTTGTCTAACCAGATCCTTACTCTGGATGGCATTACTCTGACCTCTAGTAATACTGTGAGAAATCTTGGAGTCATTTTTGATCAGGATATGTCCTTCAATGCGCATATTAAGCAAATATGTAGGACTGCTTTTTTGCATTTGCGCAATATCTCTAAAATTAGAAAGGTCTTGTCTCAGAGTGATGCTGAAAAACTAATTCATGCATTTATTTCCTCTAGGCTGGACTATTGTAATTCATTATTATCAGGTTGTCCTAAAAGTTCCCTGAAAAGCCTTCAGTTAATTCAAAATGCTGCAGCTAGAGTGCTGACGGGGACCATAAGGAGAGTTCATATTTCACCCATATTGGCCTCTCTTCATTGGCTTCCTGTTAATTCTAGAATAGAATTTAAAATTCTTCTTCTTACTTATAAGGTTTTGAATAATCAGGTCCCATCTTATTTTAGGGACCTCATAGTACCATATCACCCCAAAAGAGTGCTTCGCTCTCAGACTGCAGGCTTACTTGTAGTTCCTAGGGTTTGTAAGAGTAGAATGGGAGGCAGAGCCTTCAGCTTTCAGGCTCCTCTCCTGTGGAACCAGCTCCCAATTCGGATTAGGGAGACAGACACCCTCTCTACTTTTAAGATTAGGCTTAAAACTTTCCTTTTTGCTAAAGCTTGTAGTTAGGGCTGGATCAGGTGACCCTGAACCATCCCTTAGTTATGCTGCTATAGACTTAGACTGCTGGGGGGTTCCCATGATGCACTGAGTGTTTCTTTCTCTTTTTGCTCTGTATGCACCACTCTGCATTTAATTATTAGTAATTGACCTCTGCTCTCTTCCACAGCATGTCTTTTTCCTGATTCTCTCCCCTCAGCTCCAACCAGTCCCAGCAGAAGACTGCCCCTCCCTGAGCCTGGTTCTGCTGGAGGTTTCTTCCTGTTAAAAGGGAGTTTTTCCTTCCCACTGTCGCCGAGTGCTTGCTCACAGGGGATCGTTTTTGACCGTTGGGGTTTTTCTGTGGTTGTTGTGTGGCTTTTGGCTTGCAGTGTGAAGCGCCTTGGGGCAACTGTTTGTTGTGATTTGGCGCTATATAAATAAAATTGATTTGATTTGATTTGAACTAAACTGCAAATATATGAATTTTTTAACATTTATGAAACACTTCTCTAAACAAGGCCATAGGGTCACACATATATAAATAAAAATAAATTTAAGAAATATTACAATTTGAAAACAAATGCACGCGAACATGATGACAGCCGCAACTGCTTAATGCTAACTTTTAACATTGAAAATGCCATAGACATGCTAACGCGTTAGCATCGGGATCCGGATCGTGATCCGGATCACCACTAAAATTTAATCACTTGTTCCTCTTGTCATTTCCAACCACTCCACAAAATTTCATCAAAATCCATTCAAAACTTTTGAGTTATCCTGCTGACAGACAAACAAACAAACAAACGCGACCGAAAACATAACAACCTTGGCGGAGGTAATAATATCTTTCTTCAGGATGGTCCACATAAACACAGAGGTGCAGCATAACATCTTCGACCATTCATACAGTTCCGACATATACAGTTGCAAATATTAAAACCATTCACACACTGAGTAAATATAAAGTCTTAATCTGACCTACTGCGTTGTTTTTTTTAAAGAAGTCCCCTTGTGTTTGTCTGATCCGGATGTGTTTCTCAGCTTGAACCATATGTTGTTGTTGTCCATTCGGCTGCTCCCGTTTTCTTTTGATTGGGGTCGCCACAGCGGATACAGCCAGATCCGCACTGGTATTTGGCACAAGTTTTACGCCGGATGCCCTTCCTGACGCAACTCCAGTGTTAGAGAAACGCACACAGCCGCTGGTGTTCCAAAGAGGTCTCCCATCCAAGTACTAACCAGATCCTGCACTGCTTAACTTCTGAGATCTGACGGGATCAGGCTGACACAGAGCACACCAGATGCTCTGATCAAGATGAAAATAAATCCCATTAATGATCCACCAAGACAAAAAAGTATGTTAAATTGCTCTGTTAACAACAACAGTTATGTCATTCATTATGAGCAGCTGAGGTTAGAGAGGCAGGGCTATGACATCATCATTTCAGAAAAGGTCTGTATTGCTTGTCCACATGAAGACATGAAGGCAGCGTTTTCAGATTTATCCACTGTGGGGACCTGTTTTCAAAGTGTATCATGTTCAGCCACCAAAAACGCTGGTTCCATGTGGATGGAATGCAAATATGATTCAAAACTTGCGCAGCTATGCCTAAACCTGTTTCCGTGTGGACAGGGCCTAAGTCGCACCTTTCAAAAAATGCTTCTTGAAGAGGAAAAACACATATATGTATAAGTTACACTAGAGTAAAACTCACCTTTATTCTGTATTATCAGCTCTTTAATTTGCGATTTTTGTGCATTGCTATCTTGTACTTTTTAGTATTGGCATTTCGGCACAACTGTAGTTTGTGCTTGTCAAGAGAAATTGCTTTTCTTTTGTATGACAAAACCTTCCACGTCCTAAAACTCAACAACCGTGAAACTCTCAAAATCGAAATTTTTATATATTAGTACTGGGAGGCCAGATGTCTGCCTGCCAAAAATCATGCATTTTTGACATTTACAAATGGTAACTGTACACCAGGTATAAATTTTGGTCCATTTCAAGAACCTTGGGACATTATGACTACCAACCTGTTGCTTATAAATGACGCTATATGCACATCTAAAATTACAGTTCTACAGGTACTGTTTACTTGTAAACTTACCAAAGATTCAACATTGCTGTCCAGTGAAGTTGGAGTAAGGCTGGTAGCTGTTTCAACTACTAGTAAACAAGTGTCACTTCTGCCTGGTTAGCTAACCAAACAATTTTCAATTTTCAATTTATTTTCAATTTAATTTCATTTATATAGTGCCAAATCACAACAGAGTTGCCTCAAGTCGCTTCACACAAGTAAGGTCTAACCTTACCAACCCCCAAAGCAACAGTGGTAAGGAAAAACTCCCTCTGATGAAGAAACCTCAAGCAGACCAGACTCATAGGGGTGACCCTCTGCTTGGGCCATACTACAGACATAAATTACAGAACTAGTCAGACAGGCTTGTATGACAGCGCGAAACAAGCTAACGTGAGCTAACATGAGCTAAAACTGGCACTGTGTTGACATAAACTTACTTACAAATACATCTATCCATATTTCTTAAGTTGGTGTTCAACCACTAATTTTCTGATGTTTTGCGTGTATGGAATAAATCCAGTGTCAACCTGCATCTGCTTAGGTGTGAACAGGCGTATGAAAATCAGTCTCTTAAAGCTTTCTGAAACAATGCAGGTGTTTGGAATTATTGCTGTGTGCAGTAATCAGAGCAGAAAAGACACATTGAGGAGTTAAGTTGCACTTAATTAAATTCATGGAGTTCATTCATAAAATTCATTGACATCCAAAAATCTGTTTGTGGTTTTATTTTTTCAAGTACTGGTCTTTTGACACTTGCAATTAAGGTTAAAACAATGTTAATGTTAACAACTGTTAACGTTAACACTGCCGCCATTGCGACCACAGCTATTCCAAACACGCATTGTATTATGGGTCATTGAAAGACCAAATTGCTATTTTGAGCATATGATATGATTTAAACAACAGCCACAACAAAAATCCTAATCAGCAGCCCAGTTCGGATTCATGGATTAACTTCTTAAACTAATTTTTCCAAAATGCATTTCTGACAAACCAAAGCAGTAATAAAATGTAAGAACAAAGTGAAGCTATCTTTTAAGGTGACAAGCTTCTGTTTTGCTCAGTGGTTAAGTAGTACTGTGAACAATGTCTAGGAATATGGACAAGGTTGGGTAGGATTACTTTGAAAGAATACATGTGGATTACATTTATGTATGTACATACATTTGGATTACTTGTAATCTGATTACTTTTGGATAACATTTCAAAGTAATCCTACCCAACCCTGAATATGGACTAGACAGCTGATTGGAGAGTTCTGATGGTTATACATTATGTATACATGAGGTGTTTGTTCACATTGGGCAGTCATGCTGAATTCTTTGGAAATAATGTAAAGTTTTTGAGCTGTCCTTGGTGAGCCAACATACAGGGAAGTGATGTAAAGTTTTGAAGTAATGTCCTTTGTGAGTATCAGTGTTGGTATTTGAGACGCACCCACTGAGACAGTCTGTGCAATACAACCACGTGGTCTATTGGAGAGAGATGGAGACATTCCCCTTCATCTTAAAGTAACACACAGGAAACAGACCTGAAGATTATTATTATTTTATTTAAAACAAAAAAAGGATGAAAGTTTTTGACGCCATCTAGTGGTAAGGTTCCAGAGTGCAAACAATTCAATACCCTGTAACTGTGTTCTCAAAAAGGATGCTGGTCAGATGCACATCAGATATGTAGACATTTCTGAAATTCTGTGAAAGCTAGACAGTGACAGCAAAACCGGTTAGCGTGCCAGCCCTCATGGTTCATAGCCTGAAAAGGTTTATAACCAGCATAACAGTGTAACTTCAGTCACCTCATGTCGCGTCATGATGCCAGTCCGGGCTGTCATCCACACTGTGGTAAGGAAGGGTGCAGGTGGGGTTGTTGGTTTGGTTGCAGTTTGAAACCTAAGTACTAGATGGCAGCAAAATCTGTCATGCCGCTTTCAAGGCTCCATTATTTCAAACAAGTTTTTGGGGCAAACTTTAATATATCTCCGCGAACCATAAAGTGAAATATTACCCCTTTAAAAGGACAATCAGTCACAATTGGGGAACATGGCACCCTGTCCATGGTGTTTTGTTTTAAAATTGCGACTGTCTACTGTTTTTAAACAAAAACAACACCATGGTGGTGAAAAATTGTGCGTTTGGAGGCAGTGGGGCGGGTGAGTTGTAATCTTGTTTTTTATTTTTTTTTTAATGATAGTGTTCCAAAGAAGCCTAACAAAATTTGTGACACATTTGTATCGTGGGCGTTCTCTAAATTTGCAGCACTATATACGTGCACTTTTGGCAATCGCTTTTCAATCTGACGCGAAGGAAAAATCTACTGGAACAGAACAAGTCAAATCAAAATCCAGTTGTGACATTTCAGTCAGTTCCCGAAGAGTTGGTGCACTACCGAAGCACTCCCGCTCACTTTAGCGTTTGCTAGCTTACTTCTAATGTAGCATTAACGTGTAAATAGTGTAAGATGTTCTTCTTGTGATTAGTTCTTCATGTTTACATTGAGAAAGTCGACTGAATGTTGCTCCCTGATGTATCCTGGCTTGGAAGTTGGACTTTGTGGATAAGCTTTGTTAAATATATTAAGCAGTTTATCTAAAATAACACATGAGCACCTTAAGTTTACCTCGGCTATGCGTATTTCTAAGAACTGCCGGTTAAACAGTGAGGGCCACATCACTTATTTGATAATGGTACGTTTGATGTTTCTTTTATGTTGTCATGTCAAACACGTGTTTTATAATTTGATGTGCTGCTTTTTGTACAAGGTCCAGATAGAAATTAGCCCTGGCTGTCCTAAGTCCACTTTAGCCTTACGAGAAACAAGGTGAGACAAATCAAACATTTGGAACCGTTTGAGGAGGCAGCTGCTAATGCTTTATAACCCACTAAGGTTCTTCTTCTTCTTCTTCTTCTTCTTTTTAATTGTTGGTGGTACGTGAAGGGTTTCTGAAAGGCAGCCCAATGTTGTCACAAAGTTGATGACTGTTGGACTCTTGTGGCAACTTGCTAAACTTCAATCTAACACTAAAGAAGAACAAGTTTTCCATTACAGTTCAAGAAGGATAAGAGCACATTTTTACTAAGTCCACCAAGGCTATTCGCTGGTGTTTGTCAGTAGGATATCTTCAAAAACAGCTCCCCCCGCTGGTGTTGTGCAATATTTATCCCACTCATTGCTCGTTCCAAGGAAGGTTGTATAATATTGCTATTGGGCAGTCACCTTAGTATTTCTTCTGTTTTTCTTGTTGATTAATGCTGGCATATTATACAGTATTTTTGTCTTTCTGATGCCTGATTCTGTTTTCTCTCTGTTTAAGGTGCAGCTCCATCCAGAGATGAGAGTTGTGTTTGTGTTGGCGACCCTCCTGTCCTGTGCACCAACAGCAATTCTTGTATATTCGTCTGTGAATTATTTCTGTAATTTATGTTTGTAGCATGGCCCAAGCAGGCCATGCTACAAACCTGAGTCTGAGTCTGGTCTGCTTGAGGTTTCTTCCTCAGGGGGAGTTTTTCCTTACCACAGTTGCTCTGGGGTTGGTAAGGTTAGACCTTACCTGTGTGAATCGCCTTGAGGCAACTCTGTTGTGATTTGGCGCTATATAAAGGAAAATAAATTGAAATTAAATTGAAATTGAAATTGTATCCAGGGTGCAGTATGAAAGTATTATGCCCTGAATATATATTTACCCCTTTGCTTCTCCGCTTGTGTGGTTGCCAACCAGCACCCAAGGAGGTTCTGTAGTGAGGTGGATGCAGCGTAGCGTGGCACCAGCACATGACGCAAGCTGCGGCATTTGGTCTAGTCTTTAAAACACGTGGGAAATGAAACGCAAACATTTAAATGTGGTTATAAACTATAGCATCACTTTGATCATGTAGAGAAAGGAAATCAAAGTGTAAAAGCAGCTTTGCCTGGTGTGAAACGGGTTCCTGTGAAGGAGAAGAGATTAGACAAAACATGCGGTTTGGGACTGCTGGATTACACTGCGTCATATTGCATAAAATTTTTTTTTTTCTTTTTTCCTTCATGTTAAACATCTCCAAAGCCAGTGAGTTACATCTATGCAGGTAGAAACTTCACTGTATTAGACATTCCCCAACTTATAGTCAGGTGCCCTTTTACTGCAGGGTGGGCAGGCGGGGAGCGTCAGGTGCCAGTCCCAGTCAGGTGGTGGACCAGTGCTGTAACCACTGATCCACCTCACCCCCTGGTCAGACGTTATTAACTCACAACAATCGGGACATCCAGGCAGTGATGGAACGAGATATCAGGGTTCATTCGGCACACCAACAAAGCCACATGAATGGTAACACGCTATAGTGTACCTATGCTTGTCCCACCAGTGTGCACAGATACGGGGTAAATATTGTACATGACACCAGTACTGCAACACAAACACATGATTTTTAGGCCTTGATGACTCTTATGCTTGTTTAAAGAAGCACTCTCTGAAACACTGTGGTTCCAGTTGAATTTTTTTTTTCGGGGGGGCACTTTGTGTTTGCCTTATATTTGGAGGAGATTATTTTTTGTGGTTGTTTTTTGAGACCGTTGTAGCATATTGTGGCATTTGAGGAGGAGTAGTAGTTAATACTACTGATATATGCACTTTTTAATTTGGCTGCCCGTAACAAAAAATATGCAGCTGCAAGATGAAAAACAGGTATGATCGAAAATGGCATTTTCACAGGTTTAAACCTGAAATCAAAATGTTCTGTCATTGACGCAAACCTTGTGTTGCTCCATTGTCAAAGTATTACAAATGACTGTTTTCTCTGTGAGAACCGCTGACCTCTGGTCGAGGTTGCGGCCGGTTATTTCGGTGCAGAGCTGAACCTGTGTTGTGTTTGGCTTTATAGAATAACTTTGTGGATCATTTGTAAGCCGCCTGCTTTGTGCTGTGACGCCTTCCTGTGGCTGTTTGTATTCCGATCACTAACCACCATAATCAATACCTGCAGAGGAATTGGTACAAGATCTCACTAGACTGCTCAGAACAGAGGAGATGCCATGTGTGATAGTTTTTGTTTTGTAAAATTGTAAATCAAATCATTGTTGCCAAATTGTTTGAGTCATTATAAAAACAATCATATTAATTATTGTGAGCACTTTATATTTTAGATCAGCTGTTAAACCTGCAGCTCTGTTCACATCGGATTGGAACCTGCAGATGGCAGAAAAATAGGTTCTTATCTCTTTTTGTCTTATCATACCGATGACACAAAAATTACAGGAAATCACAACATTGTAGTGTGCACTGTAAGAATCATTGTCAGCAGATTTTGCACATAAAAGATGTGGTGTTTGGTGAAACCCTTCAACATAAAATATCTCCTGGCAATAAGATAATGTTACAGTGACGTCTGCTCACTGTGCCAAAAGAGTAACATTAAGGAAATGTCATCATCGTATACTCGTGATATTACTTCCAACATATGATACAACATAAAGAGGATTTATAGAAAGTGAGCGGCTATGAAAGACTAAATCCAAACAGAATGCCAAACACAATCTGTATATTAATTCTTTCTTTCGAGTTATTTAGCAAATAAATCTTTCCTAAATTCAGCTGCAAAGATGCCCGTAGACATCATCAGGCACCAGTAAATAGTTCACATTTGTGCACCCTGAAGAACAGAATATTAGAATTATGACTGGGTTTAATGTTTGATGCTACGCATGTTGTCGTCACTGAGGAGCGAGTTTTGCACAGTGTATGTGAGCTGTATTCTTAGGTAGATTTTATTTTAAATTTGCCAGTTTTGCTGCCAAAGGGTTGTTGGACCTGCCCCTGAACTATTATGAGGGTCTGATAGTGGTTTGGCAAGTGTTAGTTATTCATTGAGGACAGAGGGACAGAGGGCTCATGGGATTACCAGTGTGGTTGTTTTTAGGTTCAGTTGTTCTGTGTCCTTGCTCCCCTTACAGAAATGAATTGAAAATATGACTGTTTTTTTTTATTTTATTTTATTTTTAGCAATGATCTCTAATATTCCATCAGCGGAAATGAAAGTTTTTAGGGAATTGTCAGATTTCCAAGTTTGGTGTGTGCCACTATTTATACTACTTATTGTTACATGGACATGGCGCACTTGGTTGTTGATGATGAGCCGTATTAAAGTATGACGCTGTCCACGGTTTTCGCTAATGGTGCATTCACAAACTGATGCTAGAACAACACTTTCCTGTTGCTATTCTCAAGGTCGGCCATCCGGGCATTTAACCTGAAGGGGCGGGTTTTCTCTGTGAAAACATTGCCGAGCTCAATACAAATACATGTAATTTGGTCACTTTTCAAAGGGGTCAGACTCATCAATAACGTCAATTGAATGTATATTGGTTCATTTCAGGTCATCTTAGTGTACATAAATCTCACCGTTTGAGGCAGTGATAGCTGTCAGCTGGCCGTTAGAAGCAAGCTAGAGACAATAAAAAAAAAGTCTGATTTCAATAAAACAGCATACAGCCCGAGTGTGATGTTACCGAGCGACCAGTCGGGAAGCATGAATTCTCGCCTTCGGATTGGCCAATTTGCAGAAGTGACATGGTGCCGACCTTGAGAATAGTAGAATCACTGTCATTTGCAGTGGCAGACAGGTGCTTTTTTTTTTTGCATTATGTGACTGAAAATAAATTTGGGCATGCACAAACATTTTAATGTTTTGCACATTTAATTAAAATGGGAAGCTCTAGATTGCTATGTTTTCAAAGATTTGAATTTTGGTAATGTTACACCTACATTACACAAGTCATTCCTGTTTATCTGAATGAAAACTGTGTCACTGCGATAAAACTATTAAACTTTTGCTGCTGCATTGCAGTGCTCGAGGTGCCGCTCGTACGGTCAGCAGTGGCACCATTTCTGGTTGTTTTCACATTGATAACAGTGAAACATCCTGTTGAACACCTTGCGCACACTGCCGACAAGTGAATGCGCCATTAATAGCTTTGATGCTAGCATGGATTATGCTAACAGTTAGCGTCATCCATGCTTAGTGTTTTCTTTAATACGGATAAAAGAGATGTAACACTGCCCAGTATTAACAGTGATGTGCTCCAAACTTAGAATTCTACAATTCAAATTAGTTGCTCTGTATAACGTCAAATCACAGCACCAGTTTTCCCAAAGGGTGCTAGTAGAAGACTTTCATCTTCTAAGTGTGGCTCTTTGACGAGGAAGATTAATTTCTTTTCAGAAGCAGTTTTTAATGTATCTACCCAAATTTTGGCAATAAGCTCATATATGAAATTGGGGAACGAATGTTTGAGAATAAGCTGTTTATTTTTTTTATATGTGAAAGTTTGTATGGTGGGTCTAAGATGGTTTGATGGATGAGGAAGAGGAGATGGAGACTCTGGTCGTGGAGGCTCCAGAGGAGACGTGGGACTGTGAAACTATCATCAGCACGTATTTGACAGAGACAGCGATGTCTCTGTTCTAGGGCAAAGTATGTCTGCTAAACATTGTTACATAGTTGATTTTTTTTTTATGTATGTTGTCCACATGCCCTCTACATTTCCCATCTCATCCATGTTACAACTTAAAGAAATCATAATATGTACTATTACTTGCCAATTCTCTGCTTTATATTGTAAACACTATGTCTGAGTTAACTCTGATGTACAAAGAACATGTGTAGGCAGTAGCTGGAAATACTTAACAGTTCAAGGACAATAGTGTCTAGAGGTGCTAATAACATTAGACTGTGTTTTCTGTCTTTTCTGGTATATTGACTCGTGTTTACTGTCTGTAACACAGCAGAGCATAACAAAACATTTACAGTAAAAATATATTATTGCACATGTAGACGTGTGGTCTGTGTTAATCGTTTTCCTGTTATGAATTTGCTGCCATCTATTGGAGAGTGCGATATGTCTTTCTGATAAACCTTGTAGAAACATAACTGACACTTTGATTTTTGTTAAATGCTTCAAATTTTATTGTACACATTGGAAGAAGAAAAGAAAAACAATTGTTCAAGAATTCAAATGTTAAAGTCAAAGGAACCAAGGACCTTTAAAAGGGCTTCTTGTCCCTCACTACAAAGGAGGGGGTATTCCCATCCACTACAGGGGTAGTTTCCTGCCACTGCTCTCTGTGCCAGGAAAGGTGCTTGCAAGAATAGTTCTTAACAAGATTCAGTCCCATTTACTTGCTGTTCAGTGACTTACACAGTTTGGCTTCACACCCAAGAAGTTAACCATTGACTGCATCCCAGTTCTGCAAGTACTCACTGAATACAAGCTTTAATATCAGCAGTGCTTCGTTGCATCCTATGTTTAATTTTGCAAAGCCTTTGGTTGGTTGATCAGGTTGCATTCTGGGACATCCTGAAGATCTGTGGTATTACCAATAAATTGCTGGACGTCATAGCCAACCTGTATACATGGGCAGAGTGGATATAGATGCTCTGATTTCTTCCCAGTGACTTACAATGTTCGTCGGAGATGTGGAGCCCAATAAATTATGTGTTTGTCAGTGCCTAAAGGTTCACTGATCTTAACTTTGTGGATGATTCTCTAATTTTTGTGGAATCAATGGATGTCCTGATTGGGACACTTTAGAAGCTGAATGTCTGGGTTTTCTATTATTGCAATCAATACTTTAAAAGATAAACCTATCATGGCAGTGGCATCTGTGTCTCAAGGACCTTATGCTTTGAGGTCATGTGAAATCAAAGCTTATGGAGTCATGAAGTCACTAGACAGAGGTGTTTGTCATTGCTGATACCTTTGCCAAAGAAAGAAGGTCCAAGTCTTTTGGGTTCTGGTGCTTCCAGTCATACTCTGACTATGAAATCAAGACATTAACCAGTCATCTATTGCCCTGTTTACACTGGACTGAGACCCACATAAGACCTAGAAGACAACTCTCACAGGTCTTGGCTGGTCTCCAGTTTGATCTGTTATTTGTATTTACACAAAGCGTGCACTGTGACTGAATTGTGTAAGTGAAATATATGTTAATATTGGCAATCAGTGATGCGACCCCATGCAGAGTTGATTGAGAGTCTATTACGACCCACAGGATCAGGTTGGGAGCGTGTTGGGACCTGTGAGAGTTACTGAGACAGATTATGAGACCCATGGATCTCTTAACTGGTCGCACAACTGCTGCTAATGTTTTAAACATTTCAATACACTTGCGCACCTGTTGGAGACCAAAGGAGAGTGATGGCAATCAGGAGGGATCTTTGTTCTGACCATGGAGACCCCACTGTGACCTGCCTGCAACCCCAGTAAGAGTGACGGTGAGCAGAGGCCATTTTTCCATCGCACATCAGCCATGGACTCGGTGTAAACGGGGTGTAAAGCAACAAGTGGATGTTGTTGGTGCTCGTTCCCCCCCTGGAGTGTCCTTGGGTACAACTGGAATGACTTTGAGTCAAACGAATGGTTAATTAGCAAGTATCAGATCAGACACATCACGAGCGAACACCAACTGTGACATTATGGCCATGTGGTCCATTTTTCTGCATACAGTGCAGCAAATGGATGCCTCATCATATGTAACACCCACATTTCACCTTGCTGGAGCAGATATATGGTTACTTTCAGTACGTGGGATTGGACCGGATGTCTACATGGGTGGCTGGCATCCTGAACCAAGGGCAGTTTCATGCATGGCACCAGTGCATGTTACCTGACCAAACCTGACCAAGGTACTGTACTGCTTTTGGTTGTCTTTTTTTTACTTTTTTGCTATGGTGATGAAATTAACTAAATGGAACCATTACCGTTACCCTGTGGGGTGTCAGTAATGACTTGTTTGTGGTACTTTGAAAACCAAGCACTCTAATCTGACTGTAGACCCTGTGACTAAAAAGACTGGTTCTATGGAACAATGTAAACCCCCACAACGAGTACAGATTGCCCTGAAAAGGGGTGGGGGGTTACATTTTAGTGAGGTGCAGCGTGTTGAGGCGGACACCCAAAACAGTGGCACCTGAGGCATACTGAATCTCTCTGAGAATCCCGGTCCACTTCACTTCAGTCTGATCATACCTGTGGAAGGAAACAGGAAAGTTAAAAGTACTGCTTTTTGACCAGCGTGTTGTTTGTCGTTGCATCAACAGTACCACGTAAAATGGCTGTGAAGCACATAAATTCTTTTACGACCCAGGCTGGGCAAATATGTAAACCATTTTTATTCATATTCTAACGAATATCCAAGTAAAAGCGAAAAGACAATGGACAATCTTCAAGTTGTGCTGTCTTGAAACCGAGACTTCCGGTTATTGAGCTGCTCACGCGTTTGGCGTCATTAGAAACATCAGCTCACCTGTCAGATATCCAGGGAGTGAAATGGCCACTGGAGGCGAATTCTATGCCATATCAGTAAGTAATTTTGTTGTCGTTAGCCCACAAGGAATTAGAAGTGCTGCAGTGGTGTGAATATCGATGTAAAGCCCCGGTCATACGGCACAAACGAAGGACACTGAAGCCAAATCGAAACAAGAAATCTGGACTTACGTTGACTTTCAGAGACATTGTTTAACCGTCGTCCAGCTTCATTCCTGTAGCTGGCACTTTGTCAGAATTTTCAACCTGTTGAAAAATGTGAACGAATCCCAACAACAAATTCAATTTGTCTGTAACCCGTTTTGCTTTCTGTCTTGACAGTTCCTCATCGTTTGCATAGTTCCTGTACCGCCAGCGTTACATTTGACTGTTGTCCAATTTTGTCCAACCTCCGAAGTCCGACGTCTTGCATCAACATTGACGATATCTGGACGGATCAATAACTAAAGATCCTATCCAGCCACAGATGGCATGTGAACGTGCAGATTTATTGTTTCGCTTTGGCTTCAGTGTCCTTGGTTGGTGTCCTGTGCCCGGGACTTCATTGCTAAGAAAGTTCAATGACCAAAATACCAATATTCTGGGCACAATGAACATGTTTTCACTATTATTTGATTTCTTTGTGTGACTGACATTGTTATTCAAGCATTCAAGAGGCTATTCCTACCACCACACAACTCCAACCACACACGAGAAAGTTTCTTGACAGTTCTTGTTGAATGAAACCGCATCTCCCTAACCGGACACAGTTGTGACATCATGACACATTCACATAGGCACTGTCTAGAGACAACTTGAAAATCTCCCATTATCCTGCTCTTCAGCTGCACAGCATCAGCTTGCAAGAAATGTTTTTGCACTTACTTATTTTATTTTAATGACATATTAACATTTTTAAAAAATCATGCTGATTCATAAACAATAAAAACGAAATAAAATAAAAAAAATGACTGGTTAATATAAATGTGAATAAAAAATATTGACAACAATAAATAAAAATGTAAAGCTGTAACAATAGTTTGCATAAATAAGCATTTCTTTTAATAACACAAATTATATCATTTTATAACACAAATACAGCATCACTTTAACAGCCAGACCAATTTTCACCAAACTTGGCATATGGATGAAGTTCCACTCTTAAAACCCCCCTGTCCACATGTGTCTGGTTCATTGCGGTTAGATTCCCAATAGAAAAAAACTGCAAACGGCAAACTCACGGGATAATCCCGAATCCCGCTACAACCCATCTGCAAGCATACGTGGTCATCCTGGAGGGCACCGGACACAATCTGGGCGATTGGAATTAATGGGACAATCAGGAACAAAATTTTGTACTGTTCAAAATCCTGACACTGATAGAAGTCATCGGAAATCCAACCGGGTCATCTGCAACGCCCGAGAACCCTGCTGCAAGCTGATGGCATTATGCTTGTCCCCAGCGCTGATACAGACCTGTACCCAAACTGTTATCCAAAAGTGCAGCGCGGTCAGCAGGCGGCAAATGTTTTCATCCTGTAAATACATGTCACTAGTGGCAAGGTCACTGATAGCTTCAACTCCGTCCCTTTTTGTAGCTTTGGATGCTGTTTGCTTCCCAATTTCTATCCGGAACCTAACTGGAAACTAACAGGGAACATGTGGACACTAGAGCCAAAGGGTTTGTTTAGGAAAGGTCATGGTCATTGGGGCCGAACTACTGAATCAAAAGTGCTAAACATTTAGAACCAGATCTAGTTAATCGGTTATCAGAATTATGGGTTATGTTATGTGGACAAATCACAACTCCCTGAACCATCCAGGAATTTTCACCATAATGACTTCTCTATTGTTTAGCTCTAATTCGCAGAGGGGTGAACGTGTGAATGAGCCGTGTCTGCGTTCATGGCACACCTCCAGATGTCGTTCATCTCTTTGGGAAGCATGTCATCACTGTCCTCCAAAGGCATCATGGCAAAACCCCCGACAGCGTACAGCGAGCCAGCCAGCGACACCAGACTCATGGAGCTACGCTCCTGTGGAAACGCTGCAAAGTCTGACCACCTGCAACACACACACACACACACACACACACACACACACACACACACACACACACACACACACACACACACACACACACACACACACACACACACACACACACACACACACACACACACAGAGGCAAGGTTCAATGAGGAGAAACCTTGCTGGGATTCCAGCTTCATAACAGCAAAATGTTTGGTCACATAGAAACAAATTTGAAGCTTTAAAGCTTGTAATTTTATTTATGAAACCCCTAAAGAAACACTACCTCATCTATATACTAATAGTGAAGTGCCCTCTGTGCACGTGCATGCGTGTGCATAACTTTGATCACGGAGAAACTGGGGAAACCTGACATTTGACGTTTGGCATGCTTATGTATTTTGGGTCAAGGATGAATGCAGCGAAAACTGAAAGTTGATGGAACAATTTGGGATATTTGGTAAGAACAGTGACCAATGGACATTGATATCACCATTAATCAGTCCCTGGTAACCAGACAAGCTCTGAACAAAGGAAGTATCTCAACCTTGCCAGTCGTAAAACATGACATCAACAAAATGTGCCAAATAATAAATACAATTATTCACAAAACTTTCTCATTTCAATTTCCTGCACTTCATAGAAACTTTGCATAATTTATTACCACCCTTGAAAAATGTCAGCTACATATTTTTGTAAACACTACCCAATCTAACCCCTATACTACCAATCAACACACACATAGAGTTGTGGCTGGAAGTTTACATACACTCATCATGGGCATGAATGTCATGGTAATTTTGGGCTTTTAACGATGACTTTAAACTGTTCTTTTGCCAGGGTGGAATGATTATACAGCATATATCATTCATGACTTAAAAAACAAGAATTGGGTGCACAAAGTTGAATTTATTTTGGATCTTATCCACACAGAATCAAAATGATACAATCAGGCTCAAATATATACATACACCCCCGCTAATATTTGGTTAAATGCCCCTTCGCAAGCTTCACCTCAACCAGACGTTTTTAGTAGCCATCAACAAGCTTCAGGCATAATTCTGGATGGATGAAGACAATACCACTTGTCTTGGCAGAATTCATAGAGTTCATTTAAACTGGTTGGTTTCGTGTCACGGACTCCACTTTTAAGTGTAGTCCATAAATTTTCAATAGGGTTGAGGTTGGGGCTTTGGGAAGCCCATTCCAGAAGCTCTGTGTTAGCCTGCTTTAACAAACCCACAACCTGCTTTAATGTGTGTTTGGGATCATTGTTCTGTTCGAACACCCAGTTGTGGCTAAATTTCAGCCATCTAGCTCTTGATTTGAGGTGACGTTGAAGAATTTGGATTTAGTCCTTCTTCATTATTCCATCCACTTTGTGCAATGCACCAGTACCACTGGTAGCAAAACAGCCCCAGTGCATGATGGTACCACCACCATGACCAACAATTGGTACAGTGTTCTTTGGTTTTAAAGCCTCTGTTGTGTGGGCCGCTGAAGAGGAGGTACTGCTGGCCCACTACCACCAGAGGGCGCCCTGCTTGGAGTGCGGGCTCCAAGCACGAGAGGGCGCCAGATCCAGAGGAAGTGACAGCTGTCACTCATCACACCAGCTGTCACTCATCTACGCCACTACTTAAGCCGGACTGCAACTCCACCTCCCCGCCGAGAAATCGACTACCGTGAGGTAATTCTCTGCTGACTGACACATTGTGTTATTTGCAGCCCTATTCCTGTGGACGGAGCCTTATCTGGAGTGGCGGAGATTAACGACGACGACTGCGCCTTACTCTCTGGACAGATAAGTGGTTACACAGGCGTTGCACGAGTGTG